>NC_060888.1:12194268-12371768 GCF_014805685.1 Silurus meridionalis
CTGTTAATGGAGTGTCGGATTCAATGTCTAAGCATTCTCGTTGTTTATTTACACCTCTGATGCCACTTTGCCAGAATACTGCTCCAAAGAAAGACCTCACTAATTACAATAAACTGAAAGAAGTTCTTAAATAGCTTGCTGCGTTCATTAAAGAATGTGAGCTTTTTCAGAATGTAGTCTCATTCCTTTCTTCTCCACAACATCTGAGTTGTTGATATCTGATCTTGTTGAGCAAGATATCTGTAGGTGTAAACCAGCTCACTGTCCTGACCCATGTTGGGAATGAGGCTTGATTGAGGAATCACTATTGCATGACTGTTGTGTACAAAATCCTGTAAGATTTGCTTAAGAGAAGGTCTGTAGTAGTTTCAGGGGTTTTGATTACTGCTAGTTTTAAGGATTTAGGTAAACAGCCACTGCTAAGGGAATGATGTGTTGTTTTCAGAATATAAGCTAAACACAAGTTGATTATTTTAAGGATAAATAGAATTTAATAATACTTTATATATAGAAAAGGGAGTAAAAACAGGTCTGATACTTATAATTGTCATGATTTAGACTTAAATAACTTTTGCCTGATATTTTCATTTGAAAAAAAAAAAATGTTTTGAAGTCATTGCTACTGCATATTGATGGTTTGCATTTGTCTGTGGAGGTCTTGTTCCTAGTTACATTTGATGCAGTATTAAATAAGAATCTAAAATTGTTTTTGTTAAAAGTGGTTCATAGAAGGACAATTGGTAAACCAGCAACAAGATCATGTTTGCTCAAGTTTTACTAATGTGTGTGGGAAATGAAGGCTTACCTGTTTTTTCCAATTACACAGAAGAGCTTCTATAGATTAAACTGCTGAAAAATTTGAAGAAGCTGGCTAAAATATAGACATGTTTTAATGTGCCCACACTGCATCTTGTCTACTGCCAACAGTGCTTAAAGTGAGAAGAAAGCAAGAAGGCAGAGGCAGCATTATGCTCTGGGCAGTGTCCTTTAGAGCAACCTTGGGTCTTGGCCTTAAAGTGGATTTTAATTTATGTACCCCCTTCTGCAGGGCTGCTAATACCAGTGACTACTTTCAGCAGGTTACTGCACCCTGCCATACCTTAAAAATTGTTGAGGAATTATCTGAGGAACAAGTTCAAGGTATTGGCTTTCAAAATCCAGTCAAGCATCTATGTGATGAGCTGGACAAACAAGACACGTTCTTGCAATTTACAGGTCTTAAATGATATGCTGCTAATGTCTTTGTGCCGAATACTACAGCACATTTTCAGAGATTCAAGCCCCGATTGGTCAGAGCTATTTTTGTGGCACAAGGGGAACCTAAACGATATTGCTGGTGTAAGGCTAATTAATTTATGCGTTATTAATTATTTAAGTGTCTTCCAAAGGGTTAAGCCGACTGATATGCTGGTAAACATAGAAAGTTAAAGCCAGAGTTACCAAAAACAATTAGTTTGAGGAGCTCTGTTATTGCAGTGCTCATTACATCTCAGTTCAGAACTTTAATTTCAGCATAATTACTATTGCTTTAGACTTATGTAGACTTGTGCATTCATTAACACACTCTTGTGCAGTAATTGTGGAAATAATCATTGTGAAATCTAGAGTAAATGACTTTGGTATTATTGTAACCAGTTTAATTACCTGATTGTTGCTCACAGTGGTAACAAGTGATTGTATTATATATTAGTACCCTGTTTCATTTGTTTGATTTCATTAAGAAGTCATTAGATTTTTTAACATTCCATCAATATTTGCCATTATTATATCAAAATAATAATAATAGCATAAATAATATTAATTCATAAATAATTCATAAAAAATAAGGTCAATTCTTTATGTGGGTTTGACCCACAGTGGGTCACAGATCATGTATTTTCATATTTTTTCGCATACTTTTCTTAAACAGGCAACATAAAGTTTCTGGAAAATGGTTAGTTTGAATTTATTTCTGGCTGTGCTGTATTAAAGTCTATTCATTCAGTTATTTCATGTACTGCAGAGGTGGGAATCAAACACCAAATCCGCCATGTTTTACACAATTAACCCTCTGGGTGGAGTTTTTTTTTTCCCCCTCATTATGGCGAAACGAACTTAAATTACTGTCTTTATTAATCGTACAGATAAAAACAATTTCACATCATTCGAATGTGTAAAATGTCTAAGTTTATTTGTATACACTCATAATAACAACAAAAGCTTTTGTAAAATAAAGTAAACAGACAGGGGGCGCTCTCTGCATGTCCTCTCCCTTCACAAACATAAATATAACAACCTGAATATCAGTGAATATTTGCCTCACAGACATAATAAATATATGTATAGAAAGCTTGCCATGTATTTTACATAAACCACATTCACATCGAATAAAAATATTCTCTGATTGTTATCGATATGATTACATAAATCAGTATTATTTATTCCATAAATCCCATAAAACCATACCATAAAACGGTATGATTATGATAAAAGGTTGTTGACTTGACTTGAAGAGGTGCAGTTTCTCCGGTATCACCTCATTAACTGTCCGTGTGGAAACATAGCAAAAGTTCTGTTTGGTGTCCTGATGATTTACATCATTTAAACCACCATAATTACTTAAAAATATTTACAAGAATGTTTTGTCTTTATGCTCTATGTTGCATCCATATTTCTCCATGTCTATGTTGCTTAAAGTATTAATATATGGTACATTTAGAACAGATAGAAATGTGCGATTAAGTTGCGATTAAATATTTTATTTAATATGATTTGAGGTCCAGTTACCAACGTGACACTAAAACGGGTAGAAGTAAAAACTACTTTTTACTTAAGTACATGTCAGAGCCAAAACTTCTTTACTTTTACTTGAGGAAAAAAGTATAATCAGTACATCAACTTTTACCCGAGTATTTAATAACATGAGTATTTGTACTTCTACTTAAGTAAAGGATGTGTGTACTTTTGCCACCTCTGTACTGTCATTTGCAATATAAAACTCCATGTTAGATTTGCTCCAGTGGTGGTTATTTAGGTTGTATAACGATGGCCACCAGATGGCAGGAAAAATCTTTAATATAGGCCTGTTGTGTGAGTAGAAGGAAGATTGTTGCCATGGCGCAGACCAAACCATTTTCTCTCAGTCCAGCACAGCACTGCGCATGGTTAGAATCCAAATTCAACTGCTGGTGAGATGCTTCATAGATATTTTTGTGTTTATTTATTAAACTTGTCACACATTTGGATTCCATAACACAATATAACCATACATAGTTATGTGGTGGGCTGAGATTAAATTATTTGTTTCCAATGTATAATGTGGATAGGTCCATTTTGCACAAGGTCTTTAGATTTTCTAGGGCATTAACATGTATGTGTGTGTGTGTGTGTATATATATATATATATATATATATATATATATATATATATATATATATATATACACACATATATATATATATATATATATATATATATATATATATATATATATATATATATATATATATATATATACACACACAGTGAGGAAAATAAGTATTTAAACACCCTGCTATTTTGCAAGTTCTCCTATTTAGAAATCATGGGGGGGTCTGAAATTGTCATCGTAGGTGCATGTCCACTGTGAGAGACATAATCTAAAAAAAAAAAAATCCAGAAATCACAATGTATGATTTTTTTAACTATTTATTTTTATGATACAGCTGCAAATACGTATTTGAACACCTGAGAAAGTCAATGTTAATATTTGATACAGTAGCCTTTGTTTGCAATTACAGAGGTCAAATGTTTCCTGTAGTTTTTCACCAGGTTTGCACACACTGCAGGAGGGATTTTGGCCCACTCCTCCACACAGCTCTTCTCTAGATCAGTCAGGTTTCTGGCCTGTCGCTGAGAAACACGGAGTTTGAGCTCCCTCCAAAGATTCTCTATTGGGTTTAGGTCTGGAGACTGGCTAGGCCACGCCAGAACCTTGATATGCTTCTTACAGAGCCACTCCTTGGTTATCCTGGCTGTGTACTTCGGGTCATTGTCATGTTGGAAGACCCAGCCTCGACCCATCTTCAATGCACTAATTGAGGGAAGGAGGTTGTTCCCCAAAATCTCGCAATACATGGCCCCGGTCATCCTCTCCTTAATACAGTGCAGTCGCCCTGTCCCATGTGCAGAAAAACACCCCCAAAGCATGATGCTACCACCCCCATGATTTCAAACCATGACGTCTTACCAACAGTATTACAACAGTGTATTACCAACAGTAACCTTGGAAACGGTGGTCCCAGCTCTTTTCAGGTCATTGACCAGCTCCTTCCGTGTAGTTCTAGGCTGATTTCTCACCTTCCTTAGGATCATTGAGACCCCACGAGGTGAGATCTTGCATGGAGCCCCAGTCCGAGGGAGATTGACAGTCATGTTTAGCTTCTTCCATTTTCTAATGATTGCTCCAACAGTGGACCTTTTTTCACCAAGCTGCTTGGCAATTTCCCCGTAGCCCTTTCCAGCCTTTTGGAGGTGTACAATTTTGTCTCTAGTGTCTTTGGACAGCTCTTTGGTCTTGGCCATGTTAGTAGTTGGATTCTTACTGATTGTATGGGGTGGACAGGTGTCTTTATGCAGCTAACGACCTCAAACAGGTGCATCTAATTTAGGATAATAAATGTAGTGGAGGTGGACATTTTAAAAGCAGACTAACAGGTCTTTGATGGTCAGAATTTTAGCTGATAGACAGGTGTTCAAATACTTATTTGCAGCTGTATCATACAAATAAATAGTTAAAAAAATCATATATTGTGATTTCTGAATTTTTTTTTTTTAGATTATGTCTCTCACAGTGGACATGCACCTACGATGACAATTTCAGACTCCTCCATGATTTCTAAGTGGGAGAACTTGCAAAATAGCAGGGTGTTCAAATACTTATTTTCCTCTCTCTCTCTCTCTCTCTCTCTCTCTCTCTCTCTCTATATATATATATATATATATATATATATATATATATAATTTAATTTTTATTTTATTTACATTTGAACTTTTATTTGTGATAGAATAGTATCTGCAAGAATGAAAGGGAAAGTATATAGGACTGTGCAGAAACCTGCGATGTTGTATGGTTTAGAGACAGTGGCATTCAGTAAAAGACAGGAGGTAGAGCTGGAGGTAGCAGAGCTGAAGATGTTGAGGTTTTCATTGGGAGTGACTGGGATGGACAGGATTAGAAATGAGTTTATTAGAGAGATAGCGCATGTCGGACGTTTTAGAGACAAGGTGAGGTGAGATTGAGATGGTTTGGACAGAGGAGGGACATGGGGTATATCAGTAGGAGAATGCTGAGTATGGAGCCAAGGAAGAGGTCCATGGGTGTGGTGAGGGAAGACATGCAGGTAGTTAGTTTGAAAGAGGCAGATGTAGAGGACAGGGGGGTATGGAGATGGATGATCCGCTGTGGCAACTACTTACTAATCGTAGATGCTGAAAGAAGAAGAAGAAGAAGATATTTAAACTTTTATGAATTTTGCGTAACCTAAGGAGCCTACTTGCAGTTTATCTCCATTGGTTTTTATTTGGCTAAATATTGGGGTAAAAGGGCTTTGTAGACATGGTGTTTCAAGTTGCTACCAGTCAGCCTGGCAAGTTTGTTGTGATATTTTGTGGTCAGAGATGATGAGTTTGATTTATTAGGATTTTTGGACAAATACATTATTATGTCATCAACAGTGTTTTTGAACTGACTGGAACCAGAGTGAGTCAGACTGTATTCATTGCTAGATACTTTACAGCATTTATTTAAGTGCTACTGCATAATGGACTGTTATTAAAACATGTTGGCCGAATAGTGTTAGAGGACACCATTGTCTTATATAGTGCACATTTTCCTTTTCTTAATATTGGGTACATGCATACAAATAAAGACATGCTGTTAGATAGAAAGAAAGGAAGTGGCGGAAAAATCAAGGCTTACAGCTGCTACAGGTGTTGTATTGTATACTGGTGAATCTCTGCTGTTAGTTAGTGCTAGTGTTCGTAGTGTTAGTAGGGCGCGCGGCTTTGGGAAGAAAAGCGCAGCCGTTGAGAGAGTGCCGGTGGGAAGGCACGTACCGGGATACGCATGCGCGATAACAACGACCGCCGTGAACCAACATATACCAACAATAACGGACAGTGAGAGTGTGGAAGTTTAAATAGGAGCTGGTGATGATGATAAACGAGCACCAAATGTGCGCGATTGAAGCCGAGAGCTTCAGAGAAAGCGGCCGAGAAAGCACCTGACACGCTGAAGGGGGCCGTAGGGGGCGTGGCAGGTGGATTCCTGACAGATAAACATGTACTGTATGTATTTTTATAGCATGCCTTCATCAAACAAATCGCGGCAACGCTGTTGTGTAAAAAAACCTTTCAAAAACACGTGCATGCACATTCTCATTTATTAACGCACATCATGTACATAAAGAAATTTCAAGCACGGTAATATATTGCCGCCATTTTGATTTTTGTTTATCTCGATCATCGGTTACCTCGATGCTTTTTGGCGACCCCTAGGACATCGACATAACCGGGTTCCACTGTAATTCCATTGCACCATTTTTTCTTAGTATTTGTAATTATTTATATGGTATAAGGGCTGATAGAAGCACAGCATAAGCTTTATAGGTCCCCATTTCTCTGTTTGGCAGTGAAGATTTTCAATCTCAGTATTTATACACATTGATATTGAGGATGAAAAAGATGTCAGTATAGACATATAATTTACTAACTGTTTAAATGATTAAAAATCATTGGTATCCTTAATGTCTTATACATGCAGAAGTAAGGTTAATGCTTAGCTAATTAATGTCACTACTTTCTGAGTCAATACTTTCTAGAGGCCGATCGATTTATCGTTTTTAAAGATTATCGGCACCGATGGTTGATTGCTGGAACAATCAGCTATCGCCAATTTATATACCTATAATTAGTTACTTTTAAAAGTAACGCATTACAATATTGAGTTACTCCCCAAAAAAGTAACTAATTACGTTACTTAGTTACTTTTTATGGAAAGTAACGCATTATATTACTTTTGCGTTACTTTTGCGTTACTTGTATCTCTTTCACGTCCTACAGGTGTAACAGGTGTAATATAGATAATTGCCATTAAGAAATAAGTTATATTAGGGCAAAAGACATGTGTGGGCTGCACACCGTGATGTGGAGGGAGAACATACCTTTCGCTGTCATCTCATAAAACTTGCAATTCCGTAAATATGACCTCGTCCTCGTCTACATCATTCTCTGCTTCATCATCAGCTTGAAACATTCTGAACGCTTTTACAAAGTTCGCGCTATTATCAGTGACCGTGGCAGTTTATCTTCCCACAAAGAGCAAACGAGCTGTGAATTTTCTCTCTATCTCCGCTGTGATGGCATCGTACATGTGTCTCCCACGGAAAACTTTTATTCTGAGCAGTCCATAGATCTGCAGTGGTGGAAATCGGCAAAAGTTTTCTATATTTCTGTTTCCATTTCCATTTCCATATATGCAACATTATATACACACACACACACACACATCTGTAGTGCTGTGCTTTGCATGCAGATGTTTTTTTTTTTTTGAAGTGGTATTTTTTGCAGTTGACAAGAGCTTTTCACCAACACATAATCTACACTTAACCATTATTCCTTTCTCCTTTTCCTCGACTATTTCAAAATAATAAGAATACTTCCATCGCAGTAATGTAATGCTCTGGTTTGCTATCTCCGCTTCTGACCAGCTTTTGTTCCCGCGGCTCGCACGTATGAGTGCGCGATTCTACGTGACTACTTTACTCGTTACTCCAGAAAAGTAATATTACGTAACGCACATTACTAACGCGTTACCCCAACACTGTATGTATATATATATATATATATATATATATATATATATATATATATATATATATATATATAAATAATTGCACATAAATAAAGGACTCTATGATTAAACACTGAGGTTAGCCCATGTTCAGAAATAGAATAACAGCATAAAAGCAAACAATTTATTACCAAGTGTATTTTCAAATTATACAATCACCTGACCATCAGTTTATTAGTAGACAATTATAGCAATTATTAGTTCAAAGCCGTTAATGTATTTATATTTCTGCTTATGGCTCTGCAGGATTTTAATTGTTTGTTCTTTGGCTTATTTTGTGCCTTGAAACTTAAACAGTTTACAATTATAGAAAAGTTTCAGCAGCAAGTCAAATACACGTTGCGTTTGATTGACTCTACAATCCAGGATTAAAAGGTTTTTTTTTTTTTACTGCAGTCAGACTCTACACAATTTGACAATTTGATTGAAACCTCAGACGGGTTATTTTGGTCTGCACCCAGCTATGATTACTGTGTTCTCACCTGCCTAAACAAAACAGCAAAAAAGAGGGAACTTGTGCTGCCTCAACCTTATTGTTTTCCTACTGCTTTTTATAAGTATATTAAAATTCTATATTAAATCCATAAGGAAATAATTTTTCCTTTGTACTCTTGTAATACTTTTCACATTAATGCCATTTCAAGTGCACAATATGTGATAGTAACACTGAAAAAATCTCAAAATGAATTCGTTGTTTTATGTAGCTTGGTCCTGCAGGAGCGTTTTTGCTTTACTTTGTACCTTACCAAATGAATATGGTTGAAATGACAATAAAAGCTACTTGCTTTGAAAAATGGTGCACACACACACACACACACACACACACACACACACACACACACGCACACACACACACCCCCGCCCGTATTCATACCTTTAACATTCCCATGTGTGCATCTTTACCACCTGGCTTGTTACAGCCAGCTCAGGGGCATGCTTTTCATATTATTTTCATCCACTGGTGGTGCTGTTGCACTTAATTTTACAAAGATTTAAAATACAGCATGAATGTGATATGAAATTGGCAAATAAAGCATGAACATGAAACCTCATATTGAGTATTCTAATTTTTGTATGACGGGGGATTGTATGAGCTTTATTTGAATATCACATGTTTAGATTTCATCAAAGAAATGGTAGCTGAAGTTTTTACTCAATAATAATAATAATAATAAATAAATAAAATAAAATATCTAAGGTACTTTGAAACCTTGACTGATGATAATAATAGGTTCGTATGACAAGATTGCTTTTAATGTTTTGCCATAAAACACCATCCACTTTTCCAATTTAGACGTATAGATATTGCATGAGGAATTAAACATGTATGGGGGAACACAGGGGATTGTTCATGTATGCTGGGTATTTACACAGGGTTGAAGTGTATAGCAGTAAACACACTGTTTTCTCTAGCTGTATGCTATATTAAAGTGTGGCTGGATATAATTCATTTAAACTTTATTTATATAGCACTTTTAGCAGTGGACATTCTCCCAAGCCAGCTTTACAGAGATTTTATAAAGTTGTAAGGTAACTTTAGTGCACTAATGAGTGAGCCATTGAGCGTGACTGTGGCAAGGAAAAACCTCTTGAGATGGTATAAGGAAGAAACCTTGAGAGGAACCAGACCCAAAAGAAAACTCATTCTTCTCTTGGTGACATGCGAATGTCCACTCATTAACGTTCCATCATTGTTGAGGTGTACTGTTGAGTGATGGGTGCTTAAATGCAGCAAATGTTCATTTAAACAATGGTCCTAAACCATTGTGTTAGATAGTTGATATTAATTACAAGCCAAAGTCATCCTCAAAGTTATTGAGTGGCTCTTTTGTTTCCAATTGAAGAGAACTCCATCCAGAGGTAAACCGTTGAGATGGATCAGGCAGATCCGAAGAGAAGGAATGGAGACAGGAACTGGACAATGTTATCTCAGGACCATGTTTATCTCAACAGAAAGCTGCCGGCTGCACCACCGTCAACAAATGAGTGAATGCGTGAGAGTGGGGGGGACAACAGCATCCAAATATCCCAGTTTACAAAACACTTTATATCCATGATCCCTCCAGATATACTCTTTTACCTAAGCAAAACCTACAGAAAAAAGGCTCTAGCAAGAGTGGGTGGATGACAGGATCCAAATATCCCAGTTTATAAAAACACTATAATCCATTATCCCTTGAAATCTGTTTCTTTAACATACTGAAAAACCTACTGACAAAAAGCTCAAAGTTTTCAGCTTAAACTTTAGCCAGCATAGAGAGTGAGTCCTGAACACTAATAAAAAAGGCTGTTTCATAATTATGGGGCTTTGGAAGAGAAGACTCTGCCTCCTATTGTAGTTTTTATTATTTAAGGTACCAACAAATAGCCAGCACCTTTTAAATAAAGTAGGCATGGTGGATCATAATGAAACCAGAATTCGCTCAGATAATGTGGCGCTAGAATATTCAATGGTATATATGTCAGTAGTAGTGTTTTGTAATCACTGCAAGATTGAATTGGGAGCCAGTTTAAAATGAATAAGCCAGGGGTGATGTGATCCTATTTTCTAACTAAAATAACTGAAAATGACTAACTGAAGCTTACTTATGCAGTTGCTAGATCATCCAGACAGTAAGTCTTTACAGTAATAAACTAGTAGATAGGCTGGATGTGTAGTAATGATAGTCATTTTTGAATGTGGGCAAGGAGGAAATTAAATTTACTCAAATTTGAAAAGTCGTCAACTAACTATAATATTTCCATTTGGAAACAATGTAAGGAAAAGTAAATTATTTACAATAACCCCTTTAAAATTGACCATATGAGTTGAAACCACTGATTTAGAGCACAAACATTTTAGGGCCAGGGAGGAAATTTTCCATGAATCCACTTATAATATTGTATATGCTTTCTACAGTTTGTACTCTTACAGTGATGTGAATTCCTAATTCCTGATTTCTTTTTTTTTTTTTTTTTTTTGCATGTTTGTCACACTTTATTGTTTCAGATCATCAAACTTGCAGGCTTTTATTGTTGAGGGAAAATAAAATACAAAACTACATGGTCCTGTGTGAAAAAGTGTTTGCCCCCTGTTAAAACTGTGGTTTATTACACCGGAATTTCTCTAGCCACACCCAGGCCTGATTACTGCCACACCTGTTCGCAATCAACAAATCTCTTAAATAGGACCTGCCTGATAAAGTGAAGTAGACCAAAAGATCCTCAAATGCTAGACATCATCCCGAGTTTAAATGGTGAAATGCTGGTAGTGTCTCTCATAGCAGCCCTTACTGTATATAGTGAGATAAAAACACCACAAGCATCATGTTTGCTTTAGTGTGTGTGTAGTAGAAAACTGTGCTTCTATGCCATTCATACACACAGACAAATACAATACATGCAAACTTCTTAAATGGAAGTTTTAAACTTTGGGTTTTAAAGTGCGGATTGTGATTTTGTTATCAGCCACAACAGAAGCAAAAGTAACTTCACATGTTTGGTAAGCATAGATTTCAGACAATTCTAGGCAGAATACTAACACAGCCAGCAAGCAAGTCTGTAAAGATTCCCATTTACAGGGGTAGAATGAATAGGAACCAAGGGCACAATTTGATTAGGTCTCCCGGTACACTGTAAGATAATAGCAAGACATTAACCACATGTTCCTTAGGGCCAAAGCTATCTAATGTATGAGTAAAGACACATACACAGAATATAAATACACTAGACACTTGATGTAACATCTTAATATGATTTAAAATAGATTAAAAAAAAATATATGATGGGTGTCATTAAAATCACAGATTAATGCTGGGTTCAGTTTTGATAATCACCAAGCAGGAGAAAGACAGGTTGACTGATTGCATTGCTCATCAGTTAAAACAGGAGGCTCTACTTTTGTAAGCATGTACACATTTTTATGTGTCAGCACAACTCATCACACAGCTGCTTATTACATAGAGGAAACTTTCTTTTCTATTAGATGAACCATGACCCAATCTGGTAAATAATTCTTAAATTCTTTCTTCAAATCAAATGTCAAAATGAAGAAATACATTTTCGATTAAAGTCTCTTTTAATTGAACAAATATTGTTAGTGTCTTGGTACAGCTAGAGTGGACAGCAAGGGAAAATACATACTGTAAGAGACCAGATATCTGTGTAGAGAAATATTTTAATATAATCAAGCAACATGTGTCCAGCAAGCTTCAAGTTTTCTCTTTTGCATGTTTTATTTGTCCCTGCCATTGCACTTGCCTACCAATGGAAATGTGAAGTGTGCAACCTGGCATGGTTTAAAGTTCTGGTTATGACTGTAGGCTCAGCCAGCTTTATAGCTGAGATCTCATTATTCTAGTTACTTAATAATGACCTTAGACTTAATGTCCACTGTTTTAAGTTCTGTAAAAAAAAAAAAGAAGGGAAAAATATACCTCTAGAACATAACTTTATAATAAGCATAGTTTTTTTTTGGTCTTTGTTGTATTTACATAAATGAGAGATTATTGCAATCAAACAGTATATTTACTAATTTATGGCAAGGGAAGAAAATGTGCTACATTCCAAGTTAAGTCAAAAGTCAAGAAGACTTTGTCATTTCAAGTTGATGCAGTACACATTGAAATGAGACAATGTTCCTCCAGAAACTTAGTGCTACATAAAACAACATAGAGCTACATAACAGAACACAGAGCTAAGGACTAAAGTAATTTGTCCTCGCCACATGAAGTGCATTGTGTGGAACCTGGTGCTAAAAGTGCAGGACAAGACAGTGCAAGACAGATACAGGAAACACAAAATAGCGCTGCCAGTAAACCTACTGTATGTGCAAAACACAGAGAACTGTATGAAAGGGTGCTTGTAAATAAACACAAAATGTAAACTCAAAGGGTGCATAACAGCAAAAGCAGCAGTTAAATGGATGTGCAAAAAAACAGCATGTAAACAGTTATGTAATAATAAAATGATATAATTTGGGTGGTGTTTAAGACATGGATGTGTAAAATGAGTATGAGTTTGAGTTCAGATTTGTAGCAGCTCAGTAACACACAGTTGAGTGAGTGTGAGTTTCAGTTCAGTTTTGTGGCTTGAGGGAAAAAAGCTTTTGCATAGTTTGGATGTGAGGCCTAAAGGCTTCGGAACCGCTTCCCTAATGTTAGGAGAGTAAAGCATGTGTGTAAGGTTTGTGTGGGTTTGTCCACAATGCCGTTCGCTTTGTGGATGCAGTGTGTTGTGTAAATGTTCGTGATGGAGGGGAGAGAACAGGGTCAGGATAGGGGAAGTGAGGTAGGCTTTCTCAGCCTTCTCACGAATTAGAGACGCTGCGTGGCCTTCTTGGTGATGTAGGTGGTGTTTAGTGACCAGGTGAAGTTCTTCGCCAGATGAACACCGATAAATTTGGTGCTCTTTAGGATCCATCGATGATCAGTGAAGAATAGCCACTCTGTGCTCTACTAAAGTCAACAACCATCTCTTTCGTTTTATCAACGTTCAGAGACAGGTTGTTGGCTCTACACAAGGCTGTTAGCTGTTGCACCTCCTCTCTGTATGCTGACTCATCATTTTTGCTGATAAACCCCCCGCAGTCGTGTCATCGGCAAACTTGATGATGTGATTTGAGCTGTGCATTGCTACACAGTCATAAATCAGCAGAGTGAACAGCAGTGGGCTGAGCACACAGCCCTGAGGGGTTGCCCCAGTGCGCAGTGTGGTGGTGCTGGAGATGCTGTTCCTGATCCAGATTGACTGAGGTCTCCCAGTCAGGAAGTCCAGGATCCAGTTGCAGAGAGAGGTGTTCAGGCTCAGTAGACTGAGGTGCTGAGGGATGATTCTGTTGAACAGCATTCATACGCAAGTCCTTATTGTCCAGGTTGGTAAGGGCGAGATGGAGAGTCTTGGAGAGGTGTGGTCCGTGGAACGGTTTGGCCGATTCGTGAACTGCATGGGGTCCAGTGAGGGTGGTATCTGGGTCTTGATGTGCCTTATGATGAGCCTCTCAAAGCACTTCATCCCGATGGGTGTGAGTGTGGCGGGACGAATGTCATTAAGGCAGGAGACTGTAAACTTCTTTGGCACAGGGATGATGGTTGTTGTCTTGGGGCACATAGGAACAACTGCGCTGCTCAGGGATATGTTGAAGGTGTTCGTGAAGACATCCGCTAGCTGTTCTGCACATTCCCTGAGCACTCTGCCAGGAATGTTGTCTGGTCCTGCAGACTTTCGTGGGTTAATTCTGAATAGAGATTTCTTTACTTTAGCTGTGGATAGACAGAACACCTGGTCGTTGGTAGTAGGAGTGGTCTTCCTCGCCGCCATGTTGTTCTGCACCTCAAACTGGTGCCTGAATGCCCTGCCACATGCGCCTGGTGTCTCCTCTGCCTTGGAAGTGGCCTTGGATTCTCTTGGTGTGTGTGCGCTTCGCAATGGCGAGTTGAGACATTGTTACAGATTTTTACAGCTAGAATGACATATCGAAGGTGGTAAATTATTTTGGTTGCAGGCTTCTTTAGTCAGGCAATCTGTCCAGATGTCAGAATGCATCGA
Organism: Silurus meridionalis; assembly: GCF_014805685.1. Lineage (NCBI taxonomy): Eukaryota > Metazoa > Chordata > Actinopteri > Siluriformes > Siluridae > Silurus > Silurus meridionalis. The sequence goes on from NC_060888.1 coordinate 12,208,665, forward strand.
AGATGTTTTTTCTTTTGCCTTTCTGAAAACCCCTTCAGTGTGTGTGGGTTGAGATCTAGTAATCTGCATATATATATATATATATATATATATATATATATATATATATATATATATATATATATATATATAAATGCAATAAGAGTTAGTTTCCTTTGACTTGCTTGCCCTTCATACATGAATTAATTTAGGCTGGTGTTTTTTTTTTGGTTTTTTGTTTTTTAAACCATATTCTGCTAATATAATTGTACTTCTAGTAGTAATAAAGATGTGTATTCCTCAAATTTTTTATCTTGGAAGAAGCGATAAGGTCCTTTCAACGTCCAATATCCTCATTTCCTCATCCATAAAACTCCTCTGTTATATATATTCTAAACCAAGGACATTTTTATTGTTGCTTTTGGCTGTCATCATTGTTAATGATAAATCATGGAGAATTACGAACAGCAGAGAGAATGTGAAAGAAATCATAAATTGAAATTGATCTGGTTTTATTCTGTGCTGTTTTTTTTTCTATATTCTCACTTGAAATTACTTGCATGCTGCTCCTCTAAACAAAATCTGGAAACCTTTGCACCTTTCAAGCTTCATAGCATGTTTTCATCAATGCTTAAGTCAATGGATCCTCCTTATCTGTCCTTCCCGACTGCTGAAGATTTTGCCACCTTTTATTATGAGAAATTATGAGAAATTAATATACTGCACACTCAGGATTCCTCTTCAATTTGCTAAACAAGCAATGTTAATTCCGATCCTCAAGAAACCAATTATAATACTTTTTTTTTAAATAAAAAAAATTACCTTCAAAATCCTTTAATGGACTGATGTCAGGGCTACAATTCATCAACAACTGCACCATCATGTCTTGTTCACATGTAGCTGTCATCACTCACACCTGAAACACATTGTCAGGCAAATAGCACTTGTATATAAGTCACACCTTTTACAGCACTCACGTCTTTCATGTTGGTTTTTGGTTTTCCTCAGTCTTCAGCCTCCTTCTTAGGTGATGCTATTCCTTGGTCTTTTTGATTTTATTAGATATTTTTATGCTTGCACTATAAAAAAAAAGAGTATAAAATATATATATTTTCAAATGTACTTGCACTTCCACTCCTAACATGACAACTATTTATAATCAACTGTCTCTATATTTCTCACAGGTATAGCCATAGCCAGCAACTTGACTCTCTTGCCCATCCTCTGGATTATTTGTATTCATGGTACAGCATGTCAGTGGTTTGGTTTCTCCCTAGAAGTTGGGTCGTATAAGTTAACATGGGAGTCCACATCTGCTCCAAGTCTGATCCATAGTCTTTACACAGGTGCCTCACAAGATTTAGTAATTGGTCCTTAGCTGTTCTCATCTACTGTATACCAAACTGTATACCCACCAACCTCTTGGCAATGTCATCTCATACTTATCCCAGCAAAACGTAACTGTTTTTCATCCCAGATTCTTTATCCCCACATCAAGATCTTGTGATCTCTATGGGCAAATCTCTGATCTCACTTTCAGTCACTGTGTGCAACTTTGGGCTAACTATAGACAAGCAACTGTCCTTTTCTTCACACATTGTTAATCTGACATGCTCATTGGCTTCCAATTTCCTAAATATGGAATCATATTTAAAACACTGACGTTTACCTACAAAGCCAAAACCATTTAGCACCTATTTACCTGAAGCACTTACCACACCTTATACTGCGCTTAGCTCCCCCCCACTTCTGCAAGTGTTCGACTTGTCTCACAATCTCTCAAGAAATCATGTCTCAAAACCTTTCTCTGTTATATCATGTTGTTCCAATGTTGAGCTTTTTAGCTGCAGGTGTTGAGCTTTTTAGCTGCAGGTCAATGTCACTTAATCATGCTTTTGGGGACCTGGCTGCAACGAGAAACTCCTTATGTCAGTCAGGAAGTGTCCATACAGACCTTATATTTTGTCATTAATTTTGCTGAATGGCAGGTAAAAGTCTTTTTATACCCAAGCTCTAAGAGTAAGTCTAGTAGAAAATATCTTCTAAAGATCTTGCATCATAATTTATTTATATATAATTTGTGCAGTTGATATGATCAAAACATTTTAAGAAGTGGTGTTATGTATTACAAATTGCATAATTGTGCAGCTATTCAAAGCAATTCCAGAAACAATAAAGCATTGGGCTATTTGGTGTACAGTAGGTTTAATTACATACATATTAATACAGCAATAAACTTTGGAGAGCCAGTGTACCTTGTCAGTGTACTGCTTTCTAGTTGTTGCTTTCAATAATAAAATAAGTAGACATTAATTAATGTTATGCACAAAGCTTGGGTCTTGCACTTCTCACCCACTTGCCAATTGGCTAAAACTACAGAGCAAAAATCAATCATATGTATCCTTGGAGCTTTAATTGTTAAAAAAAAAAAAACCTCTTTGCATGGGACTAGATTTACATGTAAATTTGTGTGTGTGCTGCAGAAGTGGTGGTGGTCCTTGTTGCAGTAAGTGGCATTTTCAGACTTCAGATAATACTTTTTGATCCCATAGGGAATTGTTAAATTGCATCTATACATGCAACATTACATGCATACTGTATGTTGCTTTCTTTACTGACATACATACATCTTTCTGAAAAGTAAGGTTTGGAAATATAAAATGTTTTTGTGCTTACTAAATAATATTGAATTTCTAAGAAGGTCATTGTAAAAGACTTTGAACAACACTTTAAACAACAGAACAAGTACTCAGACAGCTAGAAAATAGAAAAGCTATACAGACATTGAACGTTCATGTTGGTACACTTACTTTGACAAGTAGAACAAGTAGAAAGTTAATGGATGCACAACTACTTTCTTGAGAAAATGTGTATCACTGAAAATTTTCACAACAGAATCTCAAATACGGTGGCTGAGAAGTGCAAAACATTTACAAATCAGAAAACAAATTAACAAATTAGAAAACACTAACAAATATGAAAACAAAATAACAAATGCAAAAACAAAATAACATACGAAAACATAATAACAAATACGAAAACACAACAATTCAGTCAAACTGGAAGAGGTAGGTGTAGTTTGTGAATGGAACACTTACCGATCATTGGACGAGACACCTGTCATTCCAGATATAAGTATGAAATCTTATAACTTTGTTTCTTGTACATGTGTAAAGTTCTCTGTTTACTTTAAACTATTTGTTATTTTGATTAGTGCACCTTTAAATATAAGAAAACAACAGAAGTAAACATTGGCAAAGCAAGGAGAAAATTGAATTAATTAAAAGCTACTTTAAGGAAGGACTTTCATATGCAGTGATGTTGAAGTTTGTACACTTTTACACATACGTTACAACTTTCTCCTGCCGCAGACTGTTGTACTTCAGACACTTTATGGTCTGATATCCATAACTGGCTTTACCCAAAGGTTCCCCATCTAAGAAATTTTAACTTTGAAGAACATTATCTTTGGACTTGTAATGAACAATAACAAAGGCGACTTTCTTGTTAATAATATACTTCTAATGGGAAAAATTTATATACACAAATCGAACTACTTGAAAGTAAAACCAACGTTTTTTGCATTTTATAACGAATTTCTTTCTTTCACAAAACTCTTAAAGTGATTAAAAAGAAAAATGCAATGAATCTTTTGTCCTTTATAGAAAAATATGATTTACATAATAAACCAAAGCTCTTGTTTATTTTTAGCCTTTTTTTAAATTTAATTTTATTATTATTATTATAAATTTTTTAAAGGATTGTTGTTACTTGTTATTTTGTATTCGGATTTGCTAGTGTTTTCTAATTTGTTAATTTGTTTTCGGATTTGTTAATGTGTTTTGCACTTCTTGGCCACCATACTCAAATGATGAAAAATGATAATGGAGAAAAGAGAGAAGCCAGAACTATAATTTTTTTTTTTCACTTTTACATTTATAAAGTAAGCAGATGAATTAAAACTCTGTTTAAACAGTGTAAGTGGGTCTTATGAATCCAAAATAGTTTTCACTAATTCAACTCATGTTTGGAGGAAGAAGGTTTGTAATAATATAGTATAATAATATGAATAGAATGATGCACTAGGACATATTAGAGAATAATAATTTCTTTTGTCTTCAAACATACTTTTTTTCAGGATTGCATTTACTGATTTGAATCCCAATCTTGTAATTCATGGATTTTTAAATAGCTAGTCTATTAGAAGGTTTTACATACTTTTGGGGAATGAAAACAGTTTGACATAAGAATGACTGATAAATATTCTAAAAAATAATATGTAATATTAATGATATACAGTCAACCAGTCTGATGCAGAATGCTGAAATTAATGGATACAATTAATGTATTTAAGTGGCTGTTGAGTGTCAATTCTTAATTTGTAATGTTTGTTTTTTAATAATTTGTCTTATTAATGCAGGGAGGGCTGAGAAACAGCAAGCATGAGTGCACGCTGTCATCACAGGAATATGTGCATGAGCTGCGCTCTGGCATTAATGAGGAGAGGTTGTTCAACTGCCTTGAGTCTCTGCGTGTGTCTCTAACCAGCAATCCTGTCAGGTCAGTAACTTCTGTGCTATTTAGAGAACCAAAGTCTCGAATAGTTTGAATGCCCTTTTTTAATTTTCAACAGTAATATATTTCTGTAAAAGGTTTGGGACGGTGTTTATTGTTGAAAAGTGCTACAAAAATGCAGAATGTAGGGGATTGTTTAAAAAAACAATTGCTGCTTCCCTGTATAAAATGTGATGTTGTAGAGGAAGACAGACATTGTGGGAATGTTACATAAGCTCTGGGCTTTAATCTGGTCAGTCCAAAATAACTTGCCCGGGTTTTGCCTCAGTCTAGAGTGATGGAAGGTTTTAGCCAATGTAAAGGGATGTAGTTAAAGGACACTTCAGAGATGAAGCAGAAGGGGTGAAGGAAACATGGAGACGAAACCAGGTTTTAGGGGGCTTTTTTGTACCCCTGCACCTTGCTTCCACGGAGCTGGGACTTGCAGGTTTAGGTGGAGAAGACACAGCAAGAACCGGAACAACCAGGAACATGTGAACTAGGAACTGCCACCAAATGATCTTCCACTAGCAATGAGCAACATGAAAGGCTTGGATTGTCCATGGAGACCATTTTTGTCCTGTGGCACGGTGACGGGAGATACAGTTAAAGAACTAAATGGGTGCAGCAGTTTTTGGAGTGCCTGCAGGATTTCAGTTCGTGGTATTTTAAATTATATAGTTTTTCCCCCAAAGCACTGCACCTACTGATTTTCATTTGACGTAAATTAAGTTTTTGTGTGGACTTCATTTAGGAAGATGACAAAAGAGTGCTTAATTCTGACCTGAAAAAAAGCATGTTTATAACATGTATTAGTGGCCATAGGGCAAACAAACTGCCCCACTTCTCTACTGTGCAAACTCTGACTTTGGTTTTAGGTTCACTACCCCAATACAAATAAAAAAGTATTTTTTATTTGACCTCATAATGATGCAGTGGGCAAAAGAGGCAGCACATTGTCCACTGTTTGTAAGTGTTTAGGCCCACTATTTAGAAGGAAGGGGCACTACCAGGGCTGCATTTATACTATTTCTTTAGATCAAATATGAGTATCTGTTTCTTGGTATCGGTCAATGACTTTTTTAAAATTTACTTCATGATGAGCAATGAGAATTTTGTTTAGCTCTCTTTCCTTTAGTCGCTGCTAGTGAAGTCGTCCTCATTTTTTAACGCTTAAGGTGGTATGGTTTTTAAACACTGTGTCTAGTACAGGATGTCAGGAATTCAAATCCCGCTTATTTTCAGTCCAGGTTTATTTGCAGACATGTTTTAATTTGTCCAACCTTGTAACAATAACAGGCAACTGTTAAGTAAAAGCATACAGACATATATTTATATAGTGTTTTTTGCTTGTTTCAATTTCTTTTTTTAGCTGGGTAAACAATTTCGGCCATGAGGGTCTTGGACTGCTTTTGGATGTGCTGGAGAAGCTTATTGACAAGAAACAGTATGTAGTATTATTTTGTCAATATTTTGAGCAATTTTATCTGCAGCACCATTGATAATTCAAGTGTTTATCTCACTTTTTCCAGACAAGAGGTCATTGACAAGAAGAACCAACACAAACTTATCCAGTGCCTCAAAGCCTTTATGAACAATAAGGTGTGCTAAGTGGATGAATACAGCATAAAACTGGATAGATTAATTTAACTTTTTGAAAAATAAAAAAAAAAATGTAAAAGAAACAAAAGTAAAAGAAAAAAAAAAAGTCAGTATGCAGCAGGCATGTGATATTTACATGTATTCATTGTCAATATTCTGGGTATGCTTTTAAGATTATAGTATAGATTATATGTGTGCCAGAGTTTCATAAATAGAAATAAGCAAACTTAGGATTTCAAATTCATTTTTCATTTGTGATATTTTAATTGGCTGAAAACAGTAGGCACCTAAAGAGAGAGTACCACTCAGATGTTTCTATTTCGATTTTGTCATTTTAATCCCAGCACAAATGTGAAATATTTTTATTATATTTAATTATACTGTATAGTGGTCCCGTAGGGTGTCTTAATTTTTTACTTTACCAACGTAATTACTTATTAAAAGTAGAGAATTTGGTTATGTTATAAATGACATCTGTTTAAATTTTACTCCTAGTAACACTCCTTCTGCCTTATAAAAATCAAGTGCCTTGTACACATTACTTGGTACATATTTTTTTCTGTCAAAACCACTGCTTATAACTTCTTTTGAAATGTTTTTCTTTTAATGGTGTAATTAATATAAACTTGTGAGCTGTTGACAATTTCAGTATGGACTGCAAAGGATACTTGGGGATGAGCGAAGCCTACTCCTACTGGCCAGAGCTATTGATCCTAAGCAGCCGAATATGATGACAGAGATTGTGAAGATCCTGTCTGCAGTCTGTATTATTGGAGAGGAAAACATGTAAGGTTATTGTGTTGTTCCGTTTCTATCCAATATGTTATAACAAAGGACATATTTGTTTTGTAAGATTGCTCAGTTTAGCACCAGGCACCATTGTAATCACATAGTATTTTACAGTATGCTGTCGGGCTTCTTCTTCTTCTTCTTCTTCATATTATTATTATTATTATTATTATTATTATTATTATTATTATTGTTGTTGTTGTTGTTGTTGTTGTTGTTATATGATATAGTATAATTATATAGTGACATCCTGTGTAGCAGACACCACTAATAAACATAGAACACATGAGATAGTTTCAATAGAAACTAAAATAGAAAAATATAGTAAAATATTATTACTGAGAAAAGGGAAGGAAATGTAAACACACACACACACACACACACACACACACACACACACACACACACACACACACACACACACACATTAATTTATATAAATTGCTAATGCTATGTCTTTTAATGCCTTTTTTATTGTTCTTAGTCTGGATAAGATCCTGGCAGCCATGACAATTGCAGCTGAGAGAAATAACAAAGAGAGATTCACTTCAATCGTAGAGGGTTTAGAGAACCATGAAGCTCAGCAGCTTCAGGTCAGTTCTCTGTCTTTTGCAAGAAAATAAAGTAACAACATGATGACTGCTAATTCCCATACAACTCGTTCTTACAGCCCTCACTAAATAATGTCTATACTATATTTGATTTGAATAAAATCTATATTTTCTTTTTCCTCCATTTAACACTTTTATTCAGTAATATATTGGATTGTCATAATGTCGTTTGTTCTTAGTTTTGCAGTTATTATTATGCAGTGTTTTTGCACATACACAATGGTTTTAGTAACATTTTAAAGCTTTGGATACTAATGTGTTGCTGTCAGTGGCAGTCTCACCGTGAGGCTATTTAGGCTAAGCTACAAAAGCTCTTCTCTCACCAACCTGTCTTTCCCTCTTGAAGTTAAAATACTTCACACCTAAATTCCTTCCATTAATGTTAAAACATCCTTGCAGAAATCCTCGTCAAATCAACAATTATATACATTTCTTAGCTAACAATTTATGTAATTAATTTAAGCTTATTTGATACGAACATTGAATGAACAACCTTTGAATGTTATTACATTATTGTTCTTATACAAATTGTATTTTTTGGGAATGGGTGCCTTAGTATAATCTGATGATTAGTGTATTATATTATCTTTAATTTGCATGTAAACACCATTCAGTCATAAATATGTGGACACTTGACTTGAGCTTGTTGGTCTCACTAGTCCGAAATTCATCAGTAAGACAAAAATATTCACAATAATCACACTTTCATTTTAAGAAGATACATGCCATGATGGAGAGTTTAGCATCCTCTCTTCACTTTAAAAATTCCTGTACAGACCAAGTCTCAATATGCAACACATCCTGTGTGGGTTTTTTTTTTTTTTTTGCAGTGAAGTAAATTCTTAACTGTAAATTACTAATTGCTGTGTGAATGAAAACACTTTGCAGCTGCATAACATTACAAGAAATTAAGAACTATAAAAACCTGTGAAGGGCTACAAGGTCGGGGTTTTTAATGCGATTAAAAATTATTTTGGTCTATTTTGTTTTTTCTTGCCAGTGCAGGTGTTCAGACATCGGGTTTCATTTATCAAACTGGACATGAATGAATTTATACTTAAATCATTTACACAAGAAAATAGGTTTATGATTAGCTGTTCATGAAAGTTTTCAGACTTCCAGGATGCGCATGAAATAACATATTGTCTTGTGTAAACGATTTATGTATATCTTTTCGTACATCTTGGTTGTATGAAAAAGGCTATGCCTCAGCGTTTTAAAATTCTAATTAATAGAAAAATATATTGATTAACTTCATCTCAATTTATTTAACTTCAGTTCATATTTTTTATGAGTTTCTGCAATTTTATATTCAGCTTATGTATTATAATTACATTTACATGTATAAAAAACTTTGTTAATCCCAGTAATTTTGTGTTAATGCTATATTAATGGCACCTTTTCAGTTGCTGTTATGCTGTTTAACCAAATTCTTCCAAGAAATAATATGCTTTACTTATGGTTTTAGCTCTGTTAGCTTTGATTTAATAGTTTAATTTAATTTAATGAACAGTTTTGTAATCATCACCAATTTCCAGCTGTGCTGTGCAAATGCCTGGTAATTTACATGTGTGTGGTATTTTTTTAACCAAATATGTGAGTATGTAGGCAATCTGTGTTTTGTAAAAAGTGTTGAAAAGTTTTTTAGTTTGTTTTTGCAAGCAACTTTTTTAAAGGACAAAAAAAATGTTGTTCTGTACCAGCAACACTGTTAACTTCCACTTTATAAATATTTTACCATAAAATAAAAAAATAATATTTATGAACCAGAATTCTATCTGTGAGCTGCTTACTATATTCACAACTACTTGCAGGAAATGTTTGACCTTAGATTATTCACGTTAGGCCCTTGAATTCTTTAAATGAAATAATGGAAGACTTGACAGTGAGCATGAAGAAAGAGTTCCAATACAAAGGGATTTTCCCCCCCTTTATTTTTACTCTCTTTTTTCTTTGAAAGTGTTTCTGAGGATTCCATATGACAGTTATTCTTTATACATTATTCCCTTATGTTGCTTCATCTAGGAGTCACTTTACAGCCTTCTACATCTTCACTATGAGTGGTTTATAAATGTACTAAATAGATGTGCATGCTATTAGCTGTTTGTTGTTGAGACCTTCTCCTTCATCCTGTCTTATACAGTACATACAGTATATCATGTCATTGTTTTACATAGAATTTTTTTTACTTTTTACTTACCACACAAATATAATTATATAAACATGTTGTTAATAATTAGCATCTACTTTATGAGGTTGTTATCTTCATTATTTTATTTCTAGGATATCTTTTGTAACCTACTTGTATATTTTAGGTACCACCTCTACTTTATTAGCTAATTACATTAATAATTAAAAGTTTCAGAACAGCTAAATTTTTCCAGTTTAATGTCTTAGTGTTCTCTGAAATTAAAGCATAGAAAAAACTTCTACAATGGAAATTAGATATTGTTTGAAAGGTTCTTCCCAACCAGGGCTGCTGCTATCGATTATTATAGTAATTGAGTATTATAACGATTATTCCATCAATTATTCGAGTAATCGGATAAGACTGTGTCTGTATTAAAATTTTGTTTGTGTATGTGTGTATTGGGTATGTGTGTGTCTTACAAACACAGACAGCCTGTATGCAGCTAATCAATGCCCTGGTAACTTCTCCGGATGATCTGGACTTCAGAATCCATTTACGGAATGAGTTTCTCCGCTGTGGACTGAAAAAGATCCTGCCAGTGAGTTTTTTTATGTCATTTTTTAAAGTAGAATTCCCTTTTATACTATTTTAGTATTTGATAAAAATTTGACAAAAGATTATACCATTTGTTTTACACTTTCTGGGTCTTTTTAAACACTTGACACTCATAAATTTATACATCATCAGAGCTGTGTTTATGCTTGTTTCTTCTATGCTTCCATTTATATTGTATCATATGTATCATAGTCATTATGGGTTTCCGACATTTGTTCTATTGTTCTTTAAATTGCAATCGAAATAAATCTTAGTATGTTTATATTTATTTAATATTAAGTGGTAGCGTGTCTGTATGTGTGTGTGCTGTTCCCTTTTGTGAATTTTCCTTCAATTCTATGTTTTTATAAGATACATTTCCTAAAAGCCATTTGTGTCATTGAAAGCCGCAGAATTTCAAGTTACATATTACTGCATATATATACATACTTCACTTTGCAGTGATTTATATTGCAGGTGTAGGTGTTCCATCCCCACCATGGAATCCAGAAATATAGAATAGGACTAGGGCACCATAGCTATGAGCAGTCAAATGCACTTGTAAAATCAGAAACTTTAATTTACTGTAATTGTGGTATATTTAAATAATACATCATTTAGATTCAAGTGACAACAATTTGGATGGAGATATAGGTAACCTCTATGTGTACATCCCTGCTGTTTTTTTTTTATGATTTTACATACTCATTTTCACCTCTTCTGTAATGACAGGAGCTGAAAGAGACAGAAGAATTGGACATTCAGCTGAAGGTGTTCAATGAGAATAAGGAGGAGGATTCTATTGAGCTGTCTCACCGGCTAGATGACATCCGCATAGAAATGGAATATCCTTTTCACAGCAATTTCTTTTCCGTGAACAGCAGCTAGTGAGTGAGATGTGCTGGTCTCTTTCAGGTGCTTAATTCTTAAATCCAGTGCCTCCTTTTCAATTGGAGCCTGTGCAGACTCCAGGAAAAGATTGACATTTTAGTATTTCACAGCTTCTGATAACTTCCCATGTGGTTATGTATATTTACATTTTTTTCTCTATAGATGGGAATTTTCCCAAATAATTACACATTAGCAAAAAAATACTTTTGTTTTGTTCAGCCCAACAGCCTTTTCACCTTTTTACTATTCTGCTTCATTTGGTGCTTTTCTCAAGAATGTCAACTCTAGGCAGCTGCTGAATTTTAATTAGTGGCTGAGAGAACATTGCTTATCACTGAGGGACCACACCAGTGAGATGGTCATTCATTTAGAAATAAATTAGTCTATTACCATTTGCTTATACAGGTAGTCCTCTACTTACGATGAAGATACATTGGGACTACTCCATCATAAGTAAAATATATCATAAGTTGAAGATGCTACTATGACTGTGACAGTCTTTCCTGCTTCATGCTAATTCATAATTTTTATTTTCTGCTCTAAACTGATAGCTTTCCTCTTCATTTTCACTACAAACAGGAGACAAATTCGGGTGCTTGGAAGACATGCTTTTATCACTAAAATTGCTGTTTGAAACTGAAAAAATACACATTGAGACAACTTTACTCCGTTGACCACTAGCGAGAGTGGGTCATCTCACAGTGGGGTGAGAGTTATGCTAGCACGTCCAACATATTGTATTTATTTATTATTTATTTATTGATTTTTTTTTATATAAAATGAAGAATTTAGAATAAAAAAAAAATAAAACTAAGGTGATGTCTACACTAATTCGGATAAATTTGAAAATGGCCTTTTTAGTCTAAAATCGCTCCACGTCCACACTTTCGTTTCCAATCTTTTCCAAGAACTTGCTTATCCACACTGATACATCTAAAAACGCTTGTGTCCCTGTTCTGGACATTAGCCAAACGTAAGATGCCTCAACCTACTTCATTTCTGCCTGGTGTTTATTTACTTTTTGGCTCTTTTCACAGTCCACAATGCGATGTGAAAATGGCATTTTCAAAAAGCTATGGTTTTTATTCACTGAAAATGCTGTCTCAGTGTGGATGGAAGGCCAAAACGGAGAGAAAAACATGCATTTTTTTAAATGAAAATGTATTAGTTTCGACGTGCCCAAAAGGTGTTTTTTTTGTGGAGTTATAAGCAGACACTCAGCACTGCCAAAAGATTGGTGCTAGACTGCATCTGCACAGCTGTGATTGGTTGTTACAATATGTTGTAATGCAGCAGTTGCCATGAGAGTACAGTGCCCCTGACCGTGTGACTAAACGCCAGGAAAAAATCAGATATTCTATCTCTGACATTCATGAGATAGAGTGAGGAAAATAAGTATTTGAACACCCTGCTATTTTGCAAGTTCTCCCAATTAGAAATCATGGAGGGGTCTGAAATTGTCATCGTATGTGCATGTCCACTGTGAGAGACATAATCTAAAAAAAAAAATCCAGAAATCACAATGTATGATTTTTAACTATTTATTTGTATGATACAGCTGCAAATAAGTATTTGAACACCTGAGAAAGTCAATGTTAATATTTGGTACAGTAGCCTTTGTTTGCAATTACAGAGGTCAAACGTTTCCTGTAGTTTTTCACCAGGTTTGCACACACTGCAGGAGGGATTTTGGCCCACTCTTCCACACAGATCTTCTCTAGATCAGTCAGGTTTCTGGCCTGTCGCTGAGAAACACGGAGTTTGAGCTCTCCCAAAGATTCTCTATTGGGTTTAGGTCTGAGACTGGCTAGGCCATGCCAGAACCTTGATATGCTTCTTACAGAGCCACTCCTTGGTTATCCTGGCTGTGTGCTTCGGGTCATTGTCATGTTGGAAGACCCAGCCTCGACCCATCTTCAATGCTCTAACTGAGGGAAGGAGGTTGTTCCCCAAAATCTCACAATAAATGGCCCCGGTCATCCTCTCCTTAATACAGTGCAGTCGCCTGTCCCATGTGCAGAAAAACACCCCAAAGCATGATGCTACCACCCCATGCTTCACAGTAGGGATGGTGTTCTTGGGATGGTACTCATCGCTCTTCTTCCTCCAAACACGTTTAGTGGAATTATGACCCAAAAGTTCTATTTTGGTCTCATCTGACCACATGACTTTCTCCCATGACTCCTCTGGATCTTCCAAATGGTCATTGGCAAACCTAAGACGTGCCTGGACATGTGCTGGTTTAAGCAGGGGAACCTTCCGTGCCATGCATGATTTCAAACCATGTCGTCTTAGTGTATTACCAACAGTAACCTTGGAAACGGTGGTCTCAGCTCTTTTCAGGTCATTGACCAGCTCCTCCCGTGTAGTTCTGGCCTGATTTCTCACCTTCCTTAGGATCATTGAGACCCCACGAGGTGAGATCTTGCATGGAGCCCCAGTCCGAGGGAGATTGACAGTCATGTTTAGCTTCTTCCATTTTCTAATGATTGCTCCAACAGTGGAACTTTTTTCACCAAGCTGCTTGGCAATTTCCCCGTAGCCCTTTTCAGCCTTGTGGAGGTGTACAATTTTGTCTCTAGTGTCTTTGGACAGCTCTTTGGTCTTGGCCATGTTAGTAGTTGGATTCCTACTGATTGTATGGGGTGGACAGGTGTCTTTATGCAGCTAACGACCTCAAACAGGTGCATCTAATTTAGGATAATAAATGTAGTGGAGGTGGACATTTTAAAGGCAGACTAACAGGTCTTTGAGGGTCAGAATTTTAGCTGATAGACAGGTGTTCAAATACTTATTTGCAGGTGTATCATACAAATAAATAGTTTAAAAATCATATATTGTGATTTCTGGATTTTTTTTTTTTTAGATTATGTCTCTCACAGTGGACATGCACCTACGATGACAATTTCAGACCCCTCCATGATTTCTAAGTGGGAGAACTTGCAAAATAGCAGGGTGTTCAAATACTTATTTTCCTCACTGTATTTGTTACGTAACACATATTATAGTGGAAATTTAAAAAGTTTCATCTGTTAAATATGGTCTTAAAAATATTTAGTGATGTCTGCATATTTGAATCTGGAAAAGTATGGGAATTTGTAAATAAAAAATATGAGGGAAAACTGTACTTACCAGTGCAAGTCACATACCTAAAGTGACATCACAATAATAAACTGTCTAAAACCACAACATTTTTCAACAAAATAAAACACCTATCCATTTTTGTTAATGGTTAGAGAAAGGGATAGTTCATGCTGTTTAGGAGTTAATCTAAAATATCAGGTATCATCAAAAATATTCATTGGATTAATTATTTTATTTGAGCTTTAAATCATATATTTTGGGTACTTGGGGATTTTGGTTCATTATATTGTTTTTGCTAATTTCATATAAGCCTATACAATTGGCAAAAGCTTATAGGAAGGCAGTGAGAACGATTTAATCTTAGATTTGTTTTCAATCTTAGCTTTAGTTTTATTAAAAAAATACACTTTAGTGGACAAATACATGGTACAGGTCTGATCAGTCCGATATCTCTGGGTATCCAAAACCACTGAAGAAATGTCTTTGATACTGCTTTGTATTTTTAATGGTCTTTTATTAAAAAAGACCTCTTTTTGTTTTTTCATATTAAGAAATCTCTGTTCTGTATTTTCTGTATCTTAATTTTTCATTTCTAGAAGATCCTTTGTAACCTACTTGTATATTTTAGGTACCACCCCTACTTTATTAGCTAATTACACTACTAATTAATAGTTTCAGAACAGCTCAATTTTTCCAGTTTTTATTGAAAATTACAGTTTTAATGTGTTAGTGTTCTCTGAAATTAAAGCATAGAAAAAACTTTTACAATGGAAATCAGATATTGTTTGGAAGGTTCTTCCCAACCAGGGCTGCTGCTATCGATTATTGTAGTAATTGAGTATTCTAATGATTGTTCCATCAATTATTCGAGTAATTAGATAAGAAGTACTTTTGCCTTTATTAAAGAGCAACACTAAATGAGAGAAAATAAGATGGGTGTCTTAAAATTAACAATTAATTTATTTTTCTTCTTAGAGATATTTAAATATTTTTGTTGAACTTGAATATAAGAATATCGTTGTGTCGTTAGTGCATTTAATTGCCATATTACATCAAAATACAAATATAGTGCATTCAAAAGTCTCTCTGCAGTGGCCGCGTAGAGTAAGTTATGAGAAAATATCCTTTAATTGAACTCCTAATTATTCTCAATCATGTATTGTCAGGGAACCAACCCCAGCCATTAGGGTTGCACAAGCCAGTGCACTCTTAGTGCTGGTCCCAAGCCCGGATAAATGGGGAGGGTTGCGTTAGAAAGGGCATCCAGCGTAAAAACAAGTGCCAAATCAAACATGCGGATCATAAATACGGATAATCCGCTGTGGCGACCCCTAATGGGAGAAGCTGAAAGATGTATTTATATATTAAATCTTGCACAGTATCACAATGTGGCATTCTTGTCTTTGGAAAAGCTGCTTGAAATTTTCCACGAACTAAATCCGTGTATTTATCAGCAGCTTTCACTACAAACAAATTCCACTACCAACTCTACACCACCAGTGCGGAGGGACGTTTTGAATGCACTATATATAAATAAACATATAAAGATCTATTTAAAATTACTTTAAAAAATGGTAACCATCCTTTCAGCTATTTGGCTCTTGCTAAATGCTATTCAAATATGTAGAAAACTGCTCACTACACTTCATCTTACACTTGCTTTTAAAATGATAATGGTCTGTCTTTCTTTCTTTTTTTAATTGACTTTAGTTTTCTACTGTCCAACTTTTGCTTAAGAGGGTCTAGTAATAGCATAAATCTTTTACTTTTTTACTGTTCTATCTTAGGTTATTCACTGCACATTAACAGCTATAATTTTTTATTTTTTCTTATGCTGTGTGATTGATGCACCCCAAACAGACACTTCCTTGACTCTGTGCACTGATATGGATGAGGTTTACCACATTCTGTCTAATATGGTAAAAGATACAGGCTCTGAGTCATATTTACTATCTATTCTTCAGCACTTGCTGCTCATAAGAAATGACTACTATATCAGGTGAGCATTTTTTTCCAAAAGAATGCTGTTTTTTAAATGTGTGCCGATCAACTTGCAAGAACATGTTCTTGTGGTTATTAAATGTATCTTTAATCTTTAAAAGAGTTTCAAATGTAAATACGAATAAAACATTTTTTAGATTTTATTTTGCCTTTTCCTCATTTTTAGCCTGTCTTGAAGGACATGATAAAAATGAGGTGGATGAGAGTGAGAAATATGAAGCACTAAGATTTGGCTGTGTCTGTGTGAGGATTACACGGTTGAAGTGTAGTTGGATAAGAGACAGGACTGAAGGTGCCAGACAGAGAGAAGGGGGAAAGAAAGCTAAGAAGTGAGTGTGATGCTGTAGTGAGGGTGGCATATGCTGTCTACATGGGTAGCGTTTGACAGTTCTAGGTCAGCCTTTTACTTTTCATTGTTATCTGGTCCATGCTAGATAGATGGTAGCTATTAAATGTAGGATACCTTATTATGAGTATAAAAGTAATAATATGTATATTAGCCACGAGTGTATTAGCAGGAAGTGCCACAAAAGCTTGGTGGGTTCTTAGACCTTCTTAGACCTAGGTTTTCAGTATTCTTTTTATACTTTTAATTCTTATTATACATAACTCCTAGGCCTAAAACAGGACAAAGTACATACAGATCCAGTAAATGTCATATTTTTTGCAAAAATCTTTCCCAGTGAGTGACAGATATTTAATGCAGTTCTGAAGTATACTGGGTGTATTATACATTTCACTATAATAATAGGGTTAAAATCACTCATTTAGGGATATACTTATCTATATACCCTGCAACATGCTTTATGTACATAATTTACTTTGTTTAATGCATCATAAATTTATGCTTAAGTCACTGATGTAAAAAAGAAAAAAACATAATTACAAAAGCACTGATAATAACTTGTTTAACTGCTGGAAACATAGACAAAGTAGAGCGATGTCAGCTACTGTAATCACACAGAGAAACAGCACTGATTATAAATTAGCCTACCTTTCTTGAACATTAAAAAAATTAGGTTGAGATAAAGTCACATTTTTTCTTGACTTTTTCTACTTAAAAAATTTAAGTAGAAAATATTTTATTTAAGTACCTTAAATAAAAACACACATTCTCAGATTTCTCTTGTAAAAATCTTAATGTCACTGCCATATACCATTTGCAGTGCAGAGTAAGTGATATTTGACTTTTTTCGAAACAAACACTGCGATTCTATTTTTGCTCCTGTATGATAACAGGAAAAATTTGTGGAGCCTTTTTGGCGGATCGGTGCGATAGCCAAGTTTTAATCTAATGTCACCAAGAATCACTAGTTTACCACTGAGAAAATTCAGTTTGTTCAAGTAAATCAATCCTGTGTCAGAACACCTCCCGTCTGTCTCAATCTCCCTCACAGTCTTTAGCTCGATGAAAAATGTCTGGAGACAATTTGTAGATAGCATTATACATAATTGAACAAAGATAGGCTTGTCCAGCATTATAGCAAGAACATAAATATATCTAAAAAATGTATCTCTAAAGTTTTTAAGATTGTATGTTCTGGCCACTGATCGGCCAAATGTAAGTATGTGATATATCTTAATCTGTCAGCATAATACTTTTGTGCTTGTTTAATTTAATAGAACATAAATATAAAAAAATATACTTTTTGTTCGGTCAGGGTGAGTTTGAAGTAGGGGCCAATGGATTGTAGTTGATTCATGATGATCGCAGATGAATTGATAATTTTTGTAACTTGTGGATTAATCTTCATTTTTTAATGAGCGATGTTAATCAGTTAACAATGACTAGCGAAGGAGCAGAAGAATTTGATAAGCCTTTTGCCTCATTCAAATTGCAAATTGCATTTCTTTGCTGTAACTTTTCTTGTAATAAATGGAAAGCAAATTTTATTTGTCTGGCTGATCTGAAATAAGGTCACCCCTGACAATGAAAATGCTTATCAGTCAATTGTCCAATTTCTTTGAACCTGTGACAAAATCCCTATACACACACACACACACACACACACACACACACACACACACACAGCCACTGTCCAAATACTTATAGTCAGGACTCTAATTATTCGCCATTTGTACATTAGATTAAGATAACATTGTATCTGCTAAATGTCAGTTTAAATTAAAATTGCTATACACTGTGACTCAGAAAAGGTCACACAGTATGTTCTGTGGCAGCTGATAATCCCAAGCCTATTCACTCTCAGACACGCAGGCTTATATTTGTCATATCCCATAGTCAATCCTTCTGTATGTTCATGAGCTCTTTTTACAGATTTAACTACACACTGAATTGTTTTAGACATATGGGATACTATTAAAATGTTTGGATCTATAAAATTGTTTGAATGTATAAAATGTTGACATTATTAAAATGCTTTACAAAATGTTTAAAAGTTTAATAAATGTGTACATTTGTATCTCACTTAGACCTCAATACTACAAGGTAATTGAAGAATGTGTTGCTCAGATTGTACTTCACCGAAGTGGAATGGACCCTGACTTTGGTTACAGAGAGAGACTAGACATAGACTTCACTCAACTCATTGGTAAGTTGCAAGTGTGTTATGCTGCTTCTCTCCTTATATACAATGGATGTGAATATGTGGTGACATAATATAAAATGTCATAATATGTAATAATTATAATATTAATAATACATTATATTATTATAATTATAATAATATATGTCATGTTAATCCACAGCCTAATAGCCATGTAATAATAATAATAATAATAATAATAATAATAATAATGATATACGTGTGTTTTTCTGTGACTTTTAGATCAGTGTGTAGATAAGGCCAAATTGGAGGAAAGTGAACAGAAAGCGATTGAATTTTCTAAAAAGGTAAAGCTGATCATTACTGTGAGCTCGGGTCATTGTTATGCTGCTGTACTCTTAACACCAACAGGAAAACAGCTTTGGCCTGATTAGCAGCTAATCAATAGCTGTCAGCGCAGCTAAATTATATTTTTGACGATCTGCAGGTTTAATATTGTTGATCCATTCTGTATGCTTGTTTGTGTTATTCTGGGAATGCATGAAAATTAGTTACATTTAATACCCAAACAGAGACTTATTCAAAGATGTTGTATATATACTTTTTTGTGACAAACCCTTTAATTCCCACATGTATTTGAAGTATTTAAAGTCTTAAAGTAAATAACACTTATTTATTTACTTCTTTAAATACAGCATATTTGGTTGCATATAATTTGTTTTCAATAACTGCATTAAGCCAGCAGCACACTGACATTAATAAACCAGAAGATCAGCTAGTGCATTTTTTTGAAAACTGTGTTGTATGGCACTCTCCACCACCATAATCTTCACCACTTTTCACCACCATAATCTTCACCACCAATTAGGGCAATGTAATTTTGTAGACTAGTGCTGTTGTGTATGTAATTTGTTGTTTTTTCCTTGTCACCTATCTGTACATGGTCAACTTCATAATTGTTTGAGATTTGCCCATTGAGGAGTAATTGATGAAAGATAGGGGTATGTTTTAGAAAATGAGTGTGTATGTGTGTGTGTGTGTGTGTGTGTGTGTGTGTGTGTGTGTGTGTGTGTGTGTGTTTGTGTTTTTTTAGTTTGACGAAGAGTTCAGTGCACGACAGGAGGCTCAAGCTGAGCTGCAGAAACAAGAGGAGAAAATCAAAGAGTTGGAGGGGAAGATAATTTCTTTACAGAATCAGGTAAAATTGCACCTCACCTCTCTCTCACTCTCTCAGACACACACACACACACACACACACACACACCACACACACACACACACACAGTGTTGTCTTTATCATTATTTAAAATCACATTACAGTATAGCATTCAATAGTTCTGAGATACATGCATTAAAACGCCATAATTATCATAACACGGTCAGTGACCAAATATTATTATTAGTTAATTAATTAATTTATATATTTTACTGGTTTACTCAGTTCTGCTGGTGTATTAAAATACCTTGAAAGAGGTTAGAGTACTTTAAGTCTATGAATAGACATTTCTTTGTTGAGCGTTCACATTAGGCAATTTTTTTCTGGAAAAGTAACTGCTAATGTACTTGCTCAGGGATATTGAGTAAATCTGTAAAATTGAAAACTTATTATCAGATATATGAAACTGGCTGATTTAATCAACTTCCAATCTTCTCTTTCAAATGTGGGATTTGATCCAACTGAATTGCTTTGTTGTGCTATTATGTTCTTTTCCATCATCAGAATGGGAGACTGAATTTCCTCTCTAAATCACACCTCATTTCTTTACAGACTAACAGGCACAAGGCTTCTTGCTGAAAATGTGTTTTGTTTCCTACTTAACCTAATTTCAAATGCTTTAGGGCTGCTATCAACCAAAAAGTGAGTAGTTTGCCTGCTTGCAGAATTAAATAATAAAAAAAGATGTCATTGCATTTGCAAAATAAGCTGTTTCCCAGACATAGAATCTAGTTTTGTGTGAAATGCCCTTGATTGGTCATCCTGACTTTTGTTTTATCATTCTTTCTAAAATGGGTATGCAACATTAAGCACCATGCCATCCCCACCTTATATTTTTATTAATTTACAAAGTTGGCACATTAGCTGGACCACAACTTGAATAGGCTATTTTTCTTGTGTTTCTTTTGGTATAGTATTAATTAATGGCCATTCTGTCCACTGCGCTTCATTTGGTCTAGATGTGTAGTATAGTCACTTTACCCAATTGTTTCTCTACCACCTTTGCTTGCTTTATTCCATGCTTTGCTCCTGTACACTTTCATCATACCAGGATACTTTGTGTTCTTTTAAAGAAGTGCCTGGACCTCACTAATTGCCACTTATGTCTGTATTTTTATTATTATTATTATTATTATTATTATTATTATTATTATATGCTTAAACAGTATAGGGAGCATGTAACATTTTGACCCAATTTTTGCACAAATTTGTACTTATTTGGAAGAACAATTATGGCCAGCTGTGTCCAAACTGAGGTATATTGCCCATTTTTTTGATCTACACCTTTTATCATCAAATAACTCCTCCATTGTCCAGAATCATTTCTTAATTCATTTGCATAGAGTTATGACGCTATTTTCCTGTATTGTCTAGGTAAAATTGTACTGCATCGGTAAATGTGCAGTTCACAGAGGCTTTGTGCATGACACCAGAAAATGCTGCTTGCAGAATTTACATGAAACCTGAAGTGTGTATAAAGGGCAGCAATTCTGAGTTTGGGTCAAGGTCATAAACATAATAACTTTTTATTTTAACTTTAAGCCCTATTGAGCTATAATTTGGTGTAGTGCATGGCTATCCATAAGCCAATCAAATAATTCACTTGCTAAACAATCCAAATTGTTGTATGACTGGTGTTAACAAATCACCATAACTTATGGTTTGTGAAATGGATTTGGATCAAAGTTAAAAGGAGTTATCCGCAGGGGTGGAGTTAAATTCCAATAACTGTTTCTCAGAATCCAAAGTCACAATTACATGTATGAACTTTGCCCAAAACAAAGAGTTGTTAATTTTTGTGCATTGTAACAAGTTGCACTTCAAGAGTTGAACTCTTAAATACTTTTAAATAATTTTGTCTGTCATGTTAAAGTTTTGTTACAGTTTCACTGTACATTGTGTTGTAGCCCAAAATTCACATTTATTTTCAATGATGTCATGTAGTGCACAGTTTATCAGATTCATGGCAAATTGGAACCAACAATCGGGAACCGTGTCACTTTTCTCATGTATATTGTGTTATGTGAAGGAAAGTTCACATTAATGTTAATTGATTGGGGATAATCACGCATCTGACATGAGGAATTCATCATCATAGTGCCACAAATTGAATAGGAAATTTGGGGTTTACAAGTCATTTCTTTTAATATACTTTTCCAATAAACCATTTATGACATTTGGCAGATGCCCTTATCCAAACGACCTACAAAGTTTTTGAAGTCTCCAACGAGATATATATATATATATATATATATATATATATATATATATATATATATATATATGTATATATGTATATGTATTTTTTTTTTTTATTCTGGTTCATTAGGAGATGGTTCATACCACTCGTTTTCTTTCGGCTTCTCCCATTAGTGGTCACCACAGCGGATCATCCGTATTTGTGATCCGCATGTTCGATTTGGCACATGTTTTTACGCTGGATGCCCTTCCTAACACAACCCTCCCCATTTATCCGAGTTTGGGACCGGCACCAAGAGTGCACTGGCTTGTGCAACCCTGGTTTAAAACGAAGAAAAAAGCTAAAAACATTTTAAAATAAGAAGTGTTAATTTAAGAACCTCTGGAAGAGGTAGGTCTTTAGATGTTTAGATGTAGTTTGAAGACTGTTAGTGACTCAGCCATTCGAACATTAAATGGACATTCATTTCACCACCTCAACAGAAAAGAGTCAGGAAGCATGTTTTCCTTGCACCATCTTGAGAGATGGTGGGACCAGTGGTTGAGGAAGGGAAGGAGTGTGGAGCAATACAGTTACCAATGGTAAAATCAGAGAGTTGTCATTGAGTCAAAATCATAGAGATTGCAATGTCTTTAAATGTGTAAATGAATCACCTGGGATGAAATGCAATATAGTTTTGGTGGAATTAAGCTTCAGCTGATGAGATGCCTTAACAAATGAGCTGAGATTCGAGCAGAATCAAGAGAGTCTGAAGGGGGAAAGGATAGAATTAGCTGGGTGTCATCTGCATAGCAATGGTATGGAAACCCATGTGAGGATATGACTTTGCTAAGAGATTTAGTATAAATAGAGAAGAAAAGCATGAGACTCATTCAGCCCGTCTGTAGAAAGTGTTACAGGAGGTTGTTTGTAGACACATTGGGATTGAATCATCCATATATCATTAAATGTTTTTTCCAATTCTTTACCACTCACATTACATACACATGAGACTACGTAGTGAGTCATTGTCATATTGCTTCTAACTGGCAAAATATATACGTTTATAATAAGAGTTTGTGAGCTCTTCTCCAAAATAGAATAATGAAATTCACAGGAAGTCACAACACAAACCCCAATACTGTGATTTTTTTGTATGCTTTTGATATTGTCATTACAACATAAATCATTAATATATAGAACCTACTATTGGTACCTGGAATTTTCACTAATCTAATCTAAAACGTATTAATTCCAAAAGACATTTACCATGGGTTCTCTGCACTGTTACCACATAATGTATGTAATACAGTATGCATATTTCATTGTTCCATCCATACCTATGGACCCCATAGGATTGAAAAAGGATGGGTTGCCACATTTTAACATTTGCAGTGAAAATTCTTATGTGACTTTGTTTTGTTTTTCATATCCAGGGTGCAGCTGGAGGCCTCCAAGTAGGTGTTGTTTGTCTGCAGACACCATCACCTCCTCCTCCCCCACCTCCTCCTCCTCCTCCAGGAGCACTCCTTCCACCTCCACCTCCTCCTCCTCCTCCTCTTCCAGCAGGTATGGGACCTCTTCCACCACCAGGACCGCCACCACCACCTGGCTTTGGTCTGCCATCTGCACCTCCTCCACCACCTATTTTTGGAGCCCCAGGTCTACCTCCTGTACCTGTTGTCCCAAAACTCCCTTATGGCCTACAGCCCAAGAAGACCTATAAACCTGACACAGTGATGAAAAGGGTCAACTGGTCCAAGGTAATTAAGGTCACACAGTTTTTAACAGAAATAAATATGATCACAATTAAAACTATCAAACAGCAGATGGGTTTAATTGATTTATATAAATAGAGGGTAAGAACGATAGCTTCACTTTTCTGTAAAATAATAATAATAATTAAACAAATAAACAGCGCTTGATAAGAGAAAATCAGATCATGCATGGTCTCTCTTTTTTTTATTAATGTAATATTAACTCCTTTTTTTTTTTCTTCAAAATGTGTTTTAACCAGTCATTAAAACACATGCTGAACTATGAGTTATTAACATATCTGACTACCTTGCAGTAAGTTTAGAAAAAACCTCCCCTATGTAGTTTAATGTTGTGTTTGTGATTCAAGTGTGTTTTTACAGTTAGATGCTTTTTTGGACATATGGGAGTATATCTTGCATTTTTGAACTGGATTTTAAATCCATGTCAGTTAATGCCTTTCATGGCTAATTTATATCATTAAATGTATAAAAATATGGGGTCTCTGATCATTGCAGGGATAATGGGAGAGATTGAAAGGTAGGGGTAAAAGTACACTAAAAACACCTACATTTTAATCAATATCTTGAAACTCAACACCTCTTATACCACATTTCTGTTCAACAGAAGAAAATTATCTTAAAAGAACCACATTTAATAATCAATATTTGAAAGAAACTACTTTTATTGTCTGAAAGTACTGAAAATTGTGAACAGTAAAAAAAAACAAGCTTTAATCGCTTTTATATAGACTGTTTCTACAGTATGTACTTCCCGTATTTTTAGTTTAGGCACAGTGACTAACCGCAACAAATGGTTAAAGAACTATGGGCTTCAAAACTGTTGTTTTTAAGTTTCCATGTCTTGCTGCTTGCTGAATGTTTTACACATAGTGTATAAAATTTAATTAAATCAATCCAATCAATCCTTGTTAGGTGTCATTTAAACCAATCCTTCCGCTTTTTAATTACCCATGTACACTTTATACTAGTTGTGAATGTGTGTTTTTTTTTTTCATTTTGCTATACAGTGGTCCCCAGGAACTTGCAGTGGTTATCCATGAATTTTAGACGCCCCTCTGCAGCCCCTATGTTAGTGAATTCATCTAGACATTATGTCACCTTAATACAATAGTGTTATACAATTTTTTGTAAAATTTGTTAGTGAAAACATTCCTGAACATTCAGTCCTTCTGCGGATTGTTAGGTTCCAAATGAGAAACCGTGAATTTTCCGAGCGGCAATTTCTGAACCCGCAATCATCGGTGGTTGACTGTACTGTGAATTAGTGTGCCAATGAACTATCACTCAGTATTACCTGTTTAGGATTTTAGTATTGGGAAATCCTTTACTGTTACATTTCCCACTGCGGTTACCCCTCCGTTCCACCAGAAGGAGCCATCAACCGAATTCTGAACACGTCTGGGTCAAGAGGTCACTTACTGTTGTTAGCCTATTTATGCTATGCTAATGCTTTGAGGCTTTTGCGAAGTATTGTGTTTTTGTACGCCATTCTTTCTGTTCCATGTTTTTGTGATGTTATTGTGTATTGACCCTTGCTTCTATTTATAACCCTTCTTTTTGATAGACATATTTTTGTATTGTTCGCTTTGCTGCTTGTCTTATTGTGTACCAGACTTTCATGTTAGTGACCATGACCATGTATGCTTGGATTACGTGTTTGTTTTCTACATTGAACCGCACATGGATTCTACTACACTTGTTGTGTCATGGGTCTTAACCATAAAACTTGACCACTTTGTTTAATACTATGTATAAAACTATGTATAATATTTGAAGAAAGGACATCCCCTTGAAAAGAAACATGAAGAAATATAATCTTTTTATTTTTTATTTTTTTAAATATACAATTTCAAATTCCTTAAGGAAAACTATTTTGGTCATGTTATAAAAAAACAAACAGTACTGGCAAATGTAAACAGTGCTCCAGGAAGTTTGAGAACTGCACAAAATGCAATATAGAGTATATATGGAAATGTGCCATATCCCAAAAGGTAATCAGCCTATTGTGATTCCAAATTGTGTAACACTGTACTGACTAAGAATGAAGTTTAGGGGATGTGGGATACAATTTGTAAGTAATTACTCTGAATTTGCTTTTTTTACATGAAAGTTTCAATGTATTTTTTTCTGTTCTTGCAGATAGTGCCTCAGGAGATGACAGAGAATTGCTTTTGGATCAAAGCCAGAGAGGAAAAATTAGAAAGTTCAGACCTATTTGCCCAACTCTCACTTACTTTCTCATCCAAGTCCAGAGGTAAACAGGCAGTTTTTTTTTTTTTACTCTTTTCCACTAATTACACGCACACAGACTTTATTTACGATGTTGCATGAGATGTTCAACAGCTTTCATCTTAACCAATGTGAAATTAACTTTTTGTTTTATTTTTATAAAGCTGTGATTTTAACTCTTACACTAAAGCAGAGTTTTAGTGAAGACTCATGTGTAATTACAACAGAACATATGTGTGTTTCTTTGCTAGTGTGAAGGTGTTTTCCCGAACATGTTCCTGTACTGTATATGCTGTTCTCAATGAGTTAAATGGGGTAGATGGAGGATGGGTAGATGCAAAGTGGGAGTCACCACATACCTAGTTTGGCTGACTTTCTGCAGTGCTTTCTAGTGTAGGAGGGCACAGATTGTTACAACTGTTTCATTCCATTCTGTTTTATTTTTAACTTTTGTTTATCTAGACATATTTATATTTTTACATTACATTTTCTTGTCCAAGAAAAATTGGACAGTAAAATTTACATTAATGGTGTTTGACAGACACTCTTATCCAGAGTGATTTACAATTTTACAAGTTTCTATCATGCTCATTTGCAAGGTCAAGTGAAGAACAAGTGCATCCAGAAAGTATTCAAACCCTCTTGACTTTTTTCAGTTTTATTTTGCAACGTGATTTTACAGTTGTTCAGATTTATTTTTTTGTTCTCAATAATCTACCCTCAGTACACAATAATGACAAGAAATGTCTGTAAATGTATTAAAAAATGTGCCTTAAGTCAAGTCAAGAAGCTTTTATTGTCATTTCAATCATATATAGCTGACGCAGTACACAATGAAATGAGAGAACGTTCGTCCAGAATCCTGGTGCTACATTTAACAACATAAAGCTAAATAACACATGAAGTGCATCATATGCAACCTTGTGCAAACAGTGCCCTTATGGACAGTGTAGGACAACACAAGACAGTGTAGGAGAAATACACAAAACATGAAATAGCACTGCAAGTAAATCTATTGTATCTCATACAGTGCAGTGTGTACAGAACTGAGTACAGGAGTGTACCTTGTAATTAAACAAAATGTAAACAAAAGGGTTTGTGCAAAACAGCAATAGCAGCAGTCAAAAAGATGTGCAAGAACAGCATGTAAACAGCATGTAAAACAGTTTGTAATAATGAAGTGATATCGGTGGTGCTGAGGCATGGATGTGTGAAGTAAGTACGAGTGTGTGTTGAGTCCGGGTTGTACAGATCAGTAACACAGTTTAGTCACATAGTTGAGTGTGTGTGCGTGAGTTTCAGTTCAGTTCTGTGTTGAGAAGCCTGATGGCTTGAGGGAAGAAACTGTTGC
Source organism: Silurus meridionalis (assembly GCF_014805685.1). Lineage (NCBI taxonomy): Eukaryota > Metazoa > Chordata > Actinopteri > Siluriformes > Siluridae > Silurus > Silurus meridionalis. The sequence goes on from NC_060888.1 coordinate 12,236,161, forward strand.
ACAGTCTGGATGTGGCGGCCCGAATGTTTCGGAACCACTTTCCTGATGGCAGGAGGGTGAAGAGTGGTTGTGTCCACAATGCTGTTGGCTTTGCAGATGCAGTGTGTGTTGTAAAGGAGCGAGGGAGAGAGAAGATTTTTTCTTAGCTTTCTCTGGAAGTAGAGTGGGCTTTAGTAGAATTTGGTGCTCTTGACAATCTCCATGGAGGATCCATCGATGATCAGTGGAGAATGTTTGTGTTCTCCTGAAATCAACAACTATCTCTTTAGTTTTGTAAACGTTCAGAGGCAGGTTGTTGGCTCTACACCAGGCTGTTAACTGGTACACCTCCTCTCTGTATGCTGACTCATCGTTCCTGCTGATGAGTCCCACCACGGTCGTGTCAATGGCAAACTTGATGAAGTGATTCGAGCATTGCTACACAGTCATAAGTCAGCAAATTGAACAGCAGTGGACTGAGCACACAGCCCTGAGGGGCCACGGTGCTCAGTGTGGTTGTGCTGAAGATGCTGTTTACGATCCGGACTGACTGAGGTCTCTCAGTCAGTAAGTCCACGATTCAATTACAGAGGGAGGTTTTCAGGCCCAGTAGGCTCAGCTTCTTAATCAGGTAATGAGGGATGATAATGTTGAATGCTGAGCTATGCAGCATTTGTACATATAAGTCCTTATTGTCCAGGTGGGTAAGGGCCAGATGAAGGGTTGTGGAGATAGCATCGTCCATGGAACGGTTTGGACGATCCGCAAACTGCATGAGGTCCAGTGAATGTGGAAGCTGGGTCTTGATGTGCCTCATGATGAGCCTCTTGAAGCACTTCATCACGATGGGTGTGAGTGCGATGGGACCGATAGTCATTGAGGCAGGCAGACTGTAGACTTTTTTAGCATGGAGATGATGGTCTTGTCTTGAGGCACGTAGTTACAACGGCGCTACTCAGGGAGATATTGGTAAAGACATCTGCTAGCTGTTTTGCAAATTTTTTTAGCACTCTGCCAGGACTGTTGTCTGGTCCAGCAGACTTCTGTGGGTTAACTTTGCATAGAGTTTTCCTCACTTCAGCTGTGGTTAGACAGAGCACCTGGTCACTGGAAGGAGGGGTGGCCTTCCTCGCCGCCATATTGTTTTGCACCTTGAATTGGGCATATCTGAAAGGGCGCATCTGGGAGGGAGGCATCACAGTCACAAGCAGGTAAAGTTGTAGTTCGTGATCGCCTCGATGCCCTGCCACAAGCACCGGGTGTTTCCGCTGTCCTGGAAGTGCCTGTGGATTCTCTGGGCATGTGCACGCGTCGCCTCTCTAATGGCACGGGCAGTTTTGCCCTTGCTGTCTTTAAGGCCATCTTGGCTCTCTTGGACTGGGGCTCCATGCAAGATCTAACCTCGTGGGGTCTCGATGATCCTAAGGAAGGTGAGAAATCAGCCCAGAACTACATGGGAGGAGCTGGTCAATGACCTGAAAAGAGCTGGGACCACCGTTTTCAAGGTTACTGTTGGTAATACACTAAGATGTCATGGTTTGAAATCATGCATGGCACGGAAGGTTCCCCTGCTTAAACCAGCACATGTCCAGGCACGTCTTAAGTTTGCCAATGACACTTTGGATGATCCAGAGGAGTCATGGGAGAAAGTCATGTGGTCAGATGAGACCAAAATAGAACTTTTGGGTCATAATTCCAATAAATGTGTTTGGAGGAAGAAGAATGATGAGTACCATCCCAAGAACACCATCCCTACTGTGAAGCATGGGGGTGGTAGCATCATGCTTTGGGGGTGTTTTTCTGCACATGGGACAGGGTGACTGCACTGTATTAAGGAGAGGATGACCGGGGCCATGTATAGCGTGATTTTGGGGAACAACCTCCTTCCCTCAGTTAGTGCATTAAAGATGGGTAGAGGCTGGGTCTTCCAACATGACAATGACCCGAAGTACACAGCCAGGATAACCAAGGAGTGGCTCTGTAAGAAGCATATCAAGGTTCTGGCGTGGCCTAGCCAGTCTCCAGACCTAAACCCAATAGAGAATCTTTGGAGGGAGCTCAAACTCCGTGTTTCTCAGCGACAGGCCAGAAACTTGACTGATCTAGAGAAGATCTGTGTGGAGGAGTGGGCCAAAATCCCTCCTGCAGTGTGTGCAAACCTGGTGAAAAACTACAGGAAACGTTTGACCTCTGTAATTGCAAACAAAGGCTACTGCACCAAATATTAACATTGACTTTCTCAGGTGTTCAAATACTTATTTGCAGCTGTATCATTCAAATAAATAGTTAAAAAAAATCATACATTGTGATTTCTGGATTTTTTTTTTTAGATTATGTCTCTCACAGTGGACATGCACCTACGATGACAATTTCAGACCCCTCCATGATTTCTAAGTGGGAGAACTTGCAAAATAGCAGGGTGTTCAAATACTTATTTTCCTCACTGTAACTGTTTTGCCTCCGTTCTAAACATTGTTTCTGGAGGCAGCCCTTCACCACTCATTACCTGCCCAAAAACCATCCCAGTCAACAGTGAAGCATGACAATAGCAGCATCATGCTGTGGGGATGTTTCTCTGCAGCAGGTACTGGGCACCTGTTCAGGGTTGACGTAAAGCTGAATGAAGCAAAGTACAGGGAAATTCTCAAGAAAAACCTGTTTTAGAGCGCTCAGGACCTCAGTCTGGGCCAAAGGTTCATCTTCCTACATGACATCCCTAAGCACACAGCTAAGATCATGCAGGAGTGGCTTAGGGGGAACTCTGTGAATGTCCTGACAGAGCCCTGACTTGAACCCTATTAAATATCTCTGGAGAGACCTGAAAGTGGCTGTCCACCGACAGTCCCCATCTAACCAACCTTGCTTCAACTAAATATTGAGTAATTGGTCTAAATACTTATGTGTAATAATAAATGTGTGTTAATAGTTTACTCATGTTATACTATTTAAGGACATAATCATAATAAAACTTAGATTAATGAAGGATGGAGGAAAATAATGATAGCGGATACAATGTCTATAGCATCATTTACAAGATTTTCATAATATAATTGTCTCTCTCTTCAGTAGAGTTTGGATTAGCCTCTTCATCATGCCCAAGCTAAGTAGGGACTTTGCACCTCACTACTTCAAAGCAAAGTTCATATTGGTCCATTAAAGCAAAATGAATTTTTTTTTAAGTTCAGGAAAAATTCTTGCCTGTCTAGTCTAAAATATTTTACAATCATTGTACATTTAAATACATTTAAAACGTCACTTTTATTTATCTTGGTAGAAAAATAAACTTAGGTAAATATTTTTTCCCCCTAATACTTTAATTATTTAATTATTCATTATTAGTCACAAAAAACCTGCAATTTTAACAGGAGTGTGAAAATATTTTATGTCCATTGTGCCTGCTTTTAGTACTATTTGCTTCACTTTTGTTTTTTTTGTATACTATACATTATACATTATTATTTGAATTATCACAGTGGCAATTAGAAATATACAGTATTAGTCAACTACCATACCTGGTCTAACAAACACCAGTTTGTTGTATTTTTATTTATTTATAGACATTGCACATCAATCTCCTTCAATTGTCAAGGTAGTGGTATAGTTTTTTAATTTTTCTTAAGACCTTACAGATGCAATATTACCACCCATTTGAATTCAAAGCAGCTGGCAAAGAAGTTAGTGCTGATGCACAGGTTCATTTGTCTGCAGAATTGCTTTTTTGTTTCTATAGTGAGTTCAAATTGAACTGCTAAATATATGCTGGTAGAACATTTATTTTTTCTTTCTTCTCTTCAACTTGACTGCATCTTGACTGAATTGGTTTAAAGAGTCAAGCTGGTGCAGCTGTATTTCCCATGACCAGGGATGGGCAGTATTTATGATACATGTATTTAAAATCTGTATTTTAAAAATAAAATAGTATTTTGTTATTTGTATTTGATAGGGTTTTTTTTTTTTTGTATCAAACTAATGTTAGTACAAAAGACACAATTGTTTTGTATTTTTCTAGTTTTAAAATACTGTAAAATACTTTGTAAGAAGTGACACCATAAAAATGCGGCCTCTGATTGATGCCAACTCAGTAGTTTGTCCAGACTTGGAGAGATCAGAGCAGAAAATTAATCCATATGGAAGAATATTTGATTGCTCAATACTGTTCCAAAGAATATTTGATTGCCAAAGCAGTGGGAGTGTTTAGTAGGATCATGATTGTGCATACCATTGCATAAATGACTGCCTGATACATAGTATATTATTATATTTATGATTAACAATCAAATGATTAATTAGTTAGAAACTAGTTGGTATTTATACAGGTGCCATCAGTTCTTCTTATGAATGACTTGTTTGTCATTGAGTCAGTGTTGCTTATGCAAAGTAGCCCTTCATTACCAAATAAAAAGTAACTAAATTAGGATGCAATTATGAGTCACTGTTAAACTGTAACTGTTAAACATTAAACTGTTACTTTAAAACTAACCTTGATCTAGGAGATCACAGGGATATGTATGTGAATATTTGATCTGTTATCTGGTTGCATATGTCAGATTTATTACGTGATTTGCCTTAAGAAAAGCTGTTGATATCAAACATTGTTTGCATATTTACTATTACACCAAAGATCAAATAAGCCAATTGATGAAAGGTTTGCAAAAAGATTTAATGCTCCCTTTTAAAAGTATTTTTTAGTATTTTTAAAATACAAAAAAAAAACAACAGTAGTTTATTTTAATACATGGTGTGGCTGCTGTATTTTGTAGTTACCGTATTTTCCGGACTATAAGCTGCTACTTTTTTCCCACGCTTTGAACCCTGCGGCTTAAACAATGAAGTGGCTAATATATGGATTTTTCCTGGGTTTTTCCTGGTTTTACCAACTTTAAGACAAAAAAACTGAACCTAATAACATTAGACCAATGAAATTGCCGAAGGGTTTAAGGTGAACCATTGAAACTCTTTATATTAAATCAGATGCGCTCCCACTGAATCGGGCCGCACCAAATCATAAATATGGATGAGGTTTCTCTGATGTTTGACCTGCAGCTCACTCGGACTGTCTACAGGAAAAGCTTTATACTGATAAACATTACTAAAGGTTATCTTTCTCCCTCTTTTACTCTTTCTTGTGCTACTGAAAAAAGATTCATCTGCATTTCATGTATTCAATTACTACTGTTTCTGTTTGTCCATCCCTGTACAAACCTGTTCTGTACTCCGAAGCTGGTGTCTTCTCCCCCCCTTTTTTGTTTATTTGTTTATTTTTTTTTTTTACCCTTTCTGCCACTATGTTGTTTACATTTTTTCTAGATGCTTTTTAATTGTAGAATGAATCAGTGATTTTGCCTATATTTTGATTTATGGACTCAAATCAGATTCACCTGTGGGTTGAGAATTCAGCATGAGCATTCAGCAACTTCTTTTGAAAAATAGAATCTAGTGCTTTAGCTTTTTGACTGTGTTAAAATAAGATCTATGCCTGCAATTTATACCATATTCTTGCCTGATGCTGAAAGGTTTCCTTTATTGTTGAAATCCTCAATAAATTTTAGCGCAAATATATGCCCTAAAATATAACATATAAATGTGTTAGTGTTATATTTCACTGTTCTCTTTAACTGAGGCATTGTTTGGATTTTAAAGAAGAATTGAATTAAAGGATATAAAGGATATATATATATATATAGAGAGAGAGAGAGAGAGAGAGAGAGGATGGCTCTCCTGTCAAATAGTTCAAACATCTGGAATGCTCTGCCCAGTGACGATGGAGGCTGGCTTTAACCCACTCCACCATCCTCACTAGTATTAGTGTGCCTAAATGCTCCAGCTCTAACACAAATGGCTGACCAATCAAACAGAGCGAAACCTCTGTTGGTGCTGGTCTGGGTCTTCTTTCCTTCAATTGGACCTGGTGCTTTAGTAAAGATAGGGAAATTAATTAATAGCTCTTATTTTGTACATTTTGTCACAGACAATTCTGATATATGCTAGAAAGATGAAGTTGAAGAAGATTTTCACCGTTCAACATAACAATGATCCAAAGCACACATTCAAATTAACAAGAAAATAGCCTCAGCAAAAAAAAGCATTAATGTTTTGAAATGGTCCAGCCATGTATCTTATAGAATATCTGTGTTGGGACCCACAGAGGGCCATGCATAGCTAATGTCCTTTCAAATTTACAGATCTGGAAGTATCTGGAACAGTGGTAATATACTCCTAGTCATTTATCCAAAGAGTGTTATAATTAATTCAAAGGCTGCTTTATTTAATTATTAGTTCAGGCATGTGCACAATTAATTCATTTACATTTTCATTTGTATTCCTTTATTTTTAAATATCAATTTGGATTTCTGTAGCATTGTAGAGGTAAGCAGTCCTGATGATTCCCATGTTCATTGCATTTGACACATGCTACATGTTTCTTTTTTATTTTATCGAGCCTAACTTTTTGGACTAAAAAACCCTGAGACATAAGTAATTACATGTAAATCCATCAGTATAAAGCAATCATTTAAAGTTATCATGAAACTAAGAAGCTTAAAATGAATTACACAAATGTTATTTGTGATGATGCATTTGAAAAATAGAAATCTGTCAGACAAAAAAGGCGTTGTATGTGATAGAGTGACTTGTGCACTCTGGTCACCAAGCTCTTTGTGTGGGTTGTCCAGGAGAGGTTACCTTTGAGATGAACCCTAACTTATTTTGAAACTGTGGCCTTATTGATCATCTGAGGACTGTGTTTCCTCACTTGTTTTCTCTCATAGTTAATGATAATCTTCTTAACCTTGATGACGATCAGGGAGAGATTGTTTTGTGACACCATGTGAAGGAGACATGGGTTTCTTGTTGGCCTTCTCGTCATTGCTAGTGATTAAGCCTACCACTATTGTTTCATTGGCAAACTTTCTCAGCTATGTGTTGCTTTTTTTTCAGTCAGTGGTGTATAGAGAGTACAGCAGGGGGCTGTGGAAGATTTGCGTTTTCATACCCTTACCATCTAGGGGTGTCTGAACAGAAAGTCTGGAGTTTTTTTCACAGAGGTGTGAGGACAATCATGTTGGCAGAGCTGTAATCCACAAACAACACTTGCACATAATTCTCTTTTTCTATGATTGGGTGAGAGAGAGAGCGAGCAGTGTGTAGATTGGGAATTATGGTTTAATCTGTTGACTTGATAGACCGGTATGCACAGTGTTCCTAATAAAGTGCTGTGTGTTGTAGGCAGCTGGGGAGGGAGGAGTAAACATAGGCCCAGACCAGTTTTGTATGGGAATGCTACAGGAAAGTAATCATTCAGGTCAATGAGACTCAGTCAGCCAGTCTGATGCAAAAATGTATTTTCTAAACTGGCCTGGCAGGTGGTCTGGTAAAAACACACCACAAAGTAAAATTAGGTGTTGGGCTAGCACAAAACACATAACAGTAAAGCAGAACATGCACCAGTCAGTGTGTTTTCATGCCCAGTGGATGGGAACAATTGTCATTTACAAGTGAGGAAAATAAGTATTTAAACACCCTGCTAATTTGCAAGTTCTTCCACTTAGAAATCATGGAGGGGTCTGAAATTGTCATCGTAGGTGCATGTCCACTGTGAGAGACATAATCTAAAAAAAAAAAAATCCCGAAATCACAATATATGATTTTTAAACTATTTATTTGTATGATACAGCTGCAAATAAGTATTTAAACACCTGTCTATCAGCTAGAATTCTGACCCTCAAAGACCTGTTAGTCTGCCTTAAAAATGTCCACCTCCACTACATTTATTATCCTAAATTAGATGCACCTGTTTGAGGTCGTTAGCTGCATAAAGACACCTGTCCACCCCATACAATCAGTAAGAATCCAACTACTAACATGGCCATAGGGCTGCACGATTAATCGAAAAATGAATCACGATCTCGATTCATACATACATTCGATCTTCTTTTTAAATGACGGCGATTCACGTGCATATATAGTATTTCCCTGTATTCAGATGGTGCATTCACGTGTTCACGTATTTACTTACAACAATCTAAGATGCTATATCAGTCAAACTTACTCACACTGTGTAAAACCAAACCCTATTTATTCACCAATCAGACCCGATCGTTTCTCTGCTCACTCGTCCTTATTTGCGGCGTTCTGCTGTCACTCACGTGACGTGTATCAAAGCGGCAGACCCGAATACATTGGTGGATTTAGAGCGGTAACATTGGTTTCATTCAAAAGAGAGGAAAAAATGAGCGCCAGTTCGGAAATTCCTGGTGGCGACGATGCAGCAACATTGGTAAGGAAAAAAGGAGCACATTGCACCGTGTGGAAGATTTTCGGGTTTAAACCTGACGATGATGCGCAACGAGTCGTAATCTGTAAGCAGTGCTTTGGCATTGTGGCAGCCCCGCAAGGTAACACCACCAATCTCTACAACCACCTCAGACGTCACCACAAAATACAGTACGAGTTAGCCATGAAAGACAAGGGAGCCACACCAAAAAATACCAGCCGCCAGACCACACAAACTTCAATAACTCAGACATTACACGGTGCATCCCCATACCCCTCAAGTTCCCAGCGGCACAAAGACATAACAAACGCCATCGCTTATCACCTAGCTAAAGACATGGCTCCTATAAACACTGCTGAAAACGAGGGATTTAAGGCAATGATAAAGACTTTACACAAGCGCTACTGTCTGCCCTCTCGCAACTATTTTTCATCCGTTGCGTTACCAGGTCTATATACTCAGTGTCGCATGACAGTCGAGAAAGAACTGCAAAATGCAAATTACTTCGCGGCTACATCAGACTTCTGGTCAAGTCGAACTATGGAGCCTTCTTTAAGGCGTTCCTCCCTGAAGCCTCAAAGTGTTGATCGCTTAGTGTTCTTGGCCAAGAACCTTTAAAGTTTAAGTTTTAAGGTTGGCCTGTTGGAGTTTACAAAAAGCGCAGGTGCTATTTATTTTAATTATTTTTATTTATCAATGTTAACATTTCATTGTTTGTGTTTAACAGCTTTAAAGTTACTCACCTTAAGGGGTCTAAAACAAGAGAAATAGACTATTTTTTGTTACGTTTAAAACCAGCACTTTATTATACTTGAAAATCCTGTGTAGCACTGTTTTTATTTGAGTGCAATAAATGTTTTGGTTGAAAACATGAGAATCGTGTGAGAGAATCGTGATCTCAATTCCCATGGAGAAAAATTGTGATTCACATTTTAGCAAGAATCGTGCAGCCCTACATGGCCAAGACCAAAGAGCTGTCCAAAGACACTAGAGACAAAATTGTACACGTCTACAAGGCAGGAAAGGGCTACGGGGAAATTGCCAAGCAGCTTGGTGAAAAAAGGTCCACTGTTGGAGCAATCAGTAGAAAATGGAAGAAGCTAAACATGACTGTCAATCTCCCTCAGACTGGGGTTCCATGCAAGATCTCACCTCGTGGGGTCTCAATGATCCTGTGGAAGGTGAGAAATCAGGCCAGAACTACACGGGAGGAGCTGGTCAATGACCTGAAAAAGCTGGGACCACCGTTTCCAAGGTTACTCTTTGGTAATACACGAAGACGTCATGGTTTGAAATCATGCATGGCACGGAAGGTTTCCCTGCTTAAACCGGCACATGTCCAGGCACATCTTAAGTTTGCCAATGACCATTTGGATGATCCAGAGGAGTCATGGGAGAAAGTCATGTGGTCAGATGAGACCAAAATAGAACTTTTGGGTCATAATTCCACTAAACGTGTTTGGAGGAAGAAGAACGATGAGTACCATCCCAAGAACACCATCCCTACTGTGAAGCATGGGGGTGGTAGCATCATGCTTTGGGGGTGTTTTTCTGCACATGGGACAGGGCGACTGCACTGTTTTAAGGAGAGGATGACCGGTGCCATGTATTGCGAGATTTTGGGGAACAACCTTCTTCCCTCAGTTAGAGCATTGAAGATGGGTCGAGGCTGGGTCCTCCAACATGACAATGACCCGAAGCACACAGTCAGGATAACCAAGGAGTGGCTCTGTAAGAAGCATATCAAGGTTCTGGCGTGGCCTAGCCAGTCTCCAGACCTAAACCCAATAGAGAATCTTTGGAGAGAGCTCAAACTCCGTGTTTCTCAGCGACAGGCCAGAAACCTGATTGATCTAGAGAAGATCTGTGTGGAGGAGTGGGCCAAAATCCCTCCTGCAGTGTGTGCAAACCTGGTGAAAAACTACAGGAAACGTTTGACCTCTGTAATTGCAAACAAAGGCTACTGTACCAAATATTAACATTGACTTTCTCAGGTGTTCAAATACTTATTTGCAGCTGTATCATACAAATAAATAGTTAAAAAATCATACATTGTGATTTCTTTTTTAGATTATGTCTCTCACAGTGGACATGCACCTACGATGACAATTTCAGACCCCTCCATGATTTCTAAGTGGGAGAACTTGCAAAATAGCAGGGTGTTCAAATACTTATTTTCCTCACTGTAAGTACTCAATATATTTCGAAAGATACCTAAAACAATCCACATTTCGGATTACTGCTTACTAAGTGTACAGTGGGGCAAAAAAGTATTTAGTTAGCCACCAATTGTGCAAGTTCTCCCACTTAAAAAGATGAGAGAGGCCTGTAATTTTCATCATAGGTACACTTTAACTATGAGAGACAAAATCCTCGTAAATCACATTGTCTGATTTTTAAAGAATTTATTTGCAAATTATGGTGGAAAGAAACTATTTGGTCACCCACAAAAAACAAGATTTCTGGCTCTCACAGACCTATAACCTCTTCTTTAAGAGGCTCCTCTGTTGTTCACTTGTTACCTGTATTAATCGCACCTGTTTGAACTTGTTATCAGTCCACAACCTCAAACAATCAGACTCCAAACTCCACTATGGCCAAGACCAAAGAGCTGTCAAAGGACACCAGAAACAAAATTGTAGACCTGCACCAGGCTGGGAAGGCTGAATCAGCAATAGGTAAGCCAAAAAAAAAAAACCAAACCAAAATAGAACTTCTTGGTTAAATCTCAACTTGTCGTGTTTGGAGGAGAAAGAATGCTGAGTTGCAACCAAAGAACACCATGCCTACTGTGAAGCATGTGGGTGGAAACATCATGCTTTGCTGTTTTTCTGCAAAGGGACCAGGACGATGGATCTGTGTAAAGGAAAGAATGAATGTTCATGTATCGTGAGATTTTGAGTGAAGACCTCCTTCCATCAGCAAGGGCATTGAAGATGAAACGTGGCTGGGTGTTTCAGCATGACAATGATCCCAAACACACCACCTGGGCAATGAAGGAGTGGCTTCGTAAGAAGCATTTCAAGGTCCTGTAGTGGCCTAGCCAGTCTCCAGATCTCAACCCCATAGAAAATCTTTGGAGGGAGTTGAAAATCTGTGTTGCCCAGCGACAGCCCCAAAACATCACTGCTCTAGTGGAGATCTGCATGGAGGAATGGGCCAAACTACCAGCAACAGTGTGTAAAAACCTTGTGGAGACTTACAAAAAACGTCTGATCTCGGTCATTGCCAACAAAGGCTATATAACAAAGTATTGAGATTTCTTTCTTTCTTTCTTTCTTTCGGCTTCTCCCGTTACAATGATGTGCGTTATTAAATGAGAATGTGCATGCACGTGTTTTTGCCGTTTTTTTACACAACAGCGTTGCCACGATTTGTTTGATTGGTCATGCGGATCGAGATAACCTGTAATGCGGATAAGGAGGCGGAAGCCGAAGTAAACGCAAACAAAGTTTATTGAGAATACTCAGGAGATAATCCACCAATACTTGTAGCGAAGCAGTAATATCCAGTGGTGCGCTCCGGGAGCACGGTCCACGAAGTTCTGTGAAAGCAGCAACGGATAAACGTGGTGCAGAGGGCGTGAACATGGAAAACAGCAGGATCGGGGTAATCCGGGGTGCCGTTGAGAGAATGCGGAGTCCGAGAAGAAGGGTACGTAGCGGCATACGTATACGCGATTATACCGACTGACATGAACCAACACATACGATCACGAGCATGACTGCGACGAGCTTTGTGCAGGTGGGGCACGCACGGGAATAGAAGCAGGGTGCTTTGGGGAATGCTGAGGTTTGACAGCCGCTGAAGGGGGGGTGGCAGGGGGATTCCTGACATAACCGATGTTAAGTGGCAAATTTTGCCCCCCTTGTGCTCGAGATATTAGGGTTCGGCGACATAAAATATTCGACATAACCAATTAGAAAATGCTAAGACAAAGTGAGAATATGGGGGTTCCACTTCAAAAACGTCGACTTAATAGGGTTGGCGAGTTAACCGAGGTCGAGATAAGTGGGTTCGACTGTATTTGTTTTTTTAAATATATCAGGTATGCCTACAAGAGTGCCACACGAATGAGGCAGCTTATTGACGCTATTTCACAGGACATTTTTAGTGGTTGGTATAAACATTACCTAAAGCTGTATAGCCTATAGCTACATGATTTAATGCATTGCACTGCACAGTAGTGGCTCAATAGATAATTGCAAAAATATTAACACAATATTTGCATATATTAGCAACAGGTACCAATAACTGTAAATTAAGTGATATGGCAACACTGCTAAATTGCACCAATGAGAACACAGTTTTCTCCTAACCTGCAGGACTGATTGATTCCCTTGTATGCTGCTTGGTGACTGGCTACATGAACAGCAGTTCTCGCTTTTTACCATGCTCAGAGATCCACATTGCTTAAAGGGCTTTTGTGCTTCACTCCAACCTGCTTTTTATTCATGTGCCTGTCCCTATGGTAACTGGCCTCTGATAGAGCATGTAAACTTGATATCTATTGCTAGAAATGTGTCATCATATGGACTATATATTTTAATATGTATCACTACTGCCATGTGTAGGTGGCAATCTAGAGATATAAAATCTTTTCTGCTGTGTGAATAGGCAGATGGTTTATTTCAAGAAGAATCAAATACATGACATGCTATGATAGTGCATATAAAACACAGGCAGTTTTTAGTTTACTGTATGTGTTGATTTGCTGGTATTTCTCAAGAACATGAAAAACATTTTGTTTAAAAGAAGTGAAGTTTTATGGGTGCAAACGTTAGTCTAGAATCAATAAGCTAATATAAAAGTTAAACAAATAAACTAACAAATAAATAGCTCTCGCACAACTGGCAATTAATTAACCCTTAACAACTACAGGCTGTTTAATGTAGCTCTAGGCTTACAATTGAGAATCAACCTAATTATTGTGTAAGAACAACTAGAGAATTACAATCCACACATTTTGCTGGACGTGCCCGTTACTAGGGCTCACTTGCAGACCTCTGTGACCTCTGTTGCACTATTAAACTGGGGTTTTGTGTGTGTGTGTGTGTGTGTGTGTGTGTGTGTGTGTGTGTGTGTGTGTGTGTGTGTGTGTGTGTGTGTGGGAGAGGGGGTGTTGGGAGTAGATTGTGGTGTTGAAAAGCAATATTCTGGTAGTTATATAAGCATTCTATTTCATAAATTCATACATTTCCAAGTTGTAACTATGATTGTATTGTATAAACTCACTGAACTGACAGAAACATGATAGTACATATGTATATTATTGCATTCTGTTAGATCACACTGTTTTAGGGCTCTGACAATCAATAGATGAACTTAAGTGCACACTTATGTCTGTGCAAGATAAATGTTTTCCCTAAAATATTGTGTTATGTATTGTTCTGTATTATTGCTTGCTTTTTAGTAACAATGTGATTTATTTTTTTACTCGGTTAGATACAGTGCCCTAAATGTATATATATGTGTGTATGTGTGTGTGTGTGTGTGTGTGTGTGTGTGTGTGTGTGTGTGTGTGTACTGTCTATCTGTGGGACTCTTTCTGGTGCCATTGTTCTATTAAATTTAAGAAAAGCTGGTGGATGGTCTTCCTACAGCTGGGCAAAACCTTGGTAAAAGTCTATATCAGTATATTGAATTTGGATTGATTTGAATTGTAATTAATTGTGCAGTTTTATGACATCAAGCTTCCAAATTAAATTACTGGTTAAGTAAAGTAGGACATGATAATCTCAAGAGCAAGCCTCTAATCTCAACCCCATTGAACACCTTTGAAATGAATTAGAATGCCAGACCTTGCCATCATTATAGCAGACAAGGGGGTGGGGGACATTAGCAGAATGTACCTAAGAACTTAGCGTCCAAGGAAGGACAGTTAGTTAAACAATGCCATGGTCATGGGGGTACAGGGCTTATTGATGCGTATGAGAAGCAAATGCTAGCCTTTCTGGTCTAAACTCCAGTAGTAATAGAAGATATACTGTTGATGGCTGGGTGCATTTGATTCGTTTATTTCATAAAGTGAATGCACAAGGATGCTCTGCTGACTGAGTCAGTGTGTTTTTCTGGGCAATGTCCTGCTCCGAAGCCAAAGGGTGCTGGGTCCTGACATTCATGTTCATTGTTGCTGGCCAATTACAGCCCTTGATGGCAATGGTATTCTCTACTGGCAGTGGCCTCTTTTAGCAGGATAACATATTCTGCCGTGCTACAGAAATTGTTCAGGAGTGCTTTGAGAAACATGGTAAACAGTTTGTTTTTTTGTCTATCAAATTCCTCAGATCTCTATCATATCAAGCATCTGTGGGTTGTCAAATATCATCAAATATGTTTTGTGGAGGACCATCTCACTGGGCATTTTTTTCGTGTGTATGCTTTGCGTGTATGTCTTTTGGGCTCTGTTTTGCCTTGTTTTGGTGGTATCTTAGTGGCGAAGGCATTGGAATTTTTTAAGGGTTGTGAGTTCACATCCTAGCCACACCAAACTGCCACTCCAAGCCACACCAAGGGCATCTAAACAAGATGCTTAAGCCCTCAATAACAATAACAATAATAATAATAATAATAATAATAATAATAAGAGAGAGAGAGAGAGAGAGAGAGAGAGAGAGAGTCTGTCTCTCTGCTTATCATATAGTATGCATAGTTAACAAGGATGGTATAAATTATGGCCTCAAATGGGAGTAAAAATTTTACTAATGCAGGAGGTAAGATTAATTTAGTTAGCATCAGTGAAATGTAAACAATGTATTCAATATAACCCCAGTGTCCATATCTGGTTATACTGCACATTTGTGCTCGGGTGCCTTTCTTGTCTAGAACTAAGGGCAGCAGAGGGCACTCATACATCATACAACTATGGCTCTGAACTAATCACTGTTTGCAACATATGCATCTGAAAAGGATAACATTTGCTTTATACCAGTTTATTTGTACTTCAGCCACAGACATTTAATATAGTATAATCCCTTAATGTAAACATTTTTGTCTGTCTGTCTGTCTGTCTGTCTGTCTGTCTGTCTGTCTGTCTATCTATCTATCTATCTATCTATCTATCTATCTATCTATCGCTCGCTCGCTCGCCGCTCGCTCGCTCGCTCGCTCGCTCGCTCGCTCGCCGCTCGCTCGCTCGCTCGCTCGCTCGCTCGCTCTTCGCTCGCTCGCTCGCTCTTCGCTCGCTCGCTCGCTCGTTCGTTCTTTCGTTCTTTCTTTCTTTCTTTCTTTCTTTCTTTCTTTCTGGTAACATTTTAGGAAAGGGTGCCCACAAACCTTTAGCAATATAGTGTATTTCACACTGATTGTGTAAAGACAAACTTGATGTGGTTTTAGATCATGGTTATAGACATCTTGTACTATGCCTTGTAAAAATTATATATAATGTTTTACTATATTAAATTATGACAAGGTCGATATTTGTGCTATACACATTAGACAATGGGTCAGAATCTAAACTTCAATAAAATGTAATTTATTTGTAAAGCTCTTTTGACAACATATTGTCAAGTAATATATTGAAATACATATTCACAAAAGGATTGACTAAACAAATATGCTTTCAACTTTAAACGCAGAAACTGTGTCTTGATCAGTTTCATAATTGTGGGGCTATGAAAGCGCTGCCTTTTGCTTTCATTATTTAAAGTGAATTTGGTGGGTCATGCGGAATTTGATTGGAAGCCAATGCAGCATGATTGTTTGGTCATGTGTTCTAATTATAGTTTAGATTATAGATTATGACTCTGATTATGCATTTAATTGAACAATCAGGCAGTAATGCACTGCAATAATCCAACCTAGAGGCATGAATAATTTTTTTTTCTGAATTGTATAATGACATATTTAGCAGTATCTTAGCAATATTTCTGTGATGAAAGGAGTTATAAAGCATTTACTGTCAATAGTCCATTGCAAATCAACATTATTAAACTGATATTTACTGCAGTCCACCCATTGTTCAGGCGAGCAAAACTTTAAGAATAGATAATCCAAGTTTTTACCATTTAACATTAAGTTCGTATTAGGTTGCATGTCTCTTGCTTGCAATAAATACATCAAGCTGATGGTCCAATGAACTCTGCAACCTGTTGTATTCTTCTTTGTGATAGTCTTTCAGGCCTCTTTCTGTAATGTAGTTATTTATCTGTAATATAAATCTGTAATGTAGATTTCTTCCTTTAGTCTCCTATACAGAAGTAAAAATGAACGCACAATCAAATTTTACTATTGACCTGTATAATGTCTGGTTGCTAGTATTTTAGTGGTTTATGTATGTATTTTTGTTTGAATGTAATGGCTGTGCCCAATGCATGTGCAATGTCTCTGATCAATTTCCCTTTTCTAGCCTTCCTGATCATTCTAAGACAAAAACGTGCCATTTGTTTTGAAGGATTAGGTTCTAGGTTATTTGGGCAATTTTCATTTTCTGTTGACTTCTCTCATCAACAAGGTCTACAGAGCTGCTACTCACATGTTGTTTTTTTAATGACTGCACCTTTCTGAGTAAACTCTAGAGACTGTTATGTCTGAATGCTTCAGGACATTAGCATTCCTAGAGATTCTCACTCATACTCAGGCACTTCTGGCACAATTATCATGCTACAGGTGTAGTGTTGTTCCTGATAAAGTGTGCGGTGAGTGCATGATTAGGTTCAGGCATAAAAGCAATATATTCTGGACTAAGAACAAGTGCTGCAGTTGTTTTTGTTTGCACTTTATCATTAGAGGCGTGAACATTTTTTTTCTTGGTTTCATTGACATCTCATAAAAAAAGCCACAATATCCATCTAGCCACAGTCACTTATAGTTAAAGATTATGTGCAAACAATGCACTAAAGTAAAGTTTAAGATTCAAAATTGTACCACCTACTTGTGATAATATACTAGTTACTTGAACATATAGCTGCCATCAGTTTTTTTAGACATTTTACACTAAAAGTCTCTCGTCCATTTATTGTTCTATATAACTTGCCTGGGACACTATCTGCAAGGGTGCTTGACATTGTCTCTTGTGGCTGTATTTATTATTATTAAAATTTTTCATCACTAAAGAATGTAAGTGGTCTGTCTGATGGACTGAACATTGCACAAAAAGAAAATTTGTTCAGATTCCTCCTTTGTTGCCAAATAAGCCATTTAGCTTGTCACATTTAAATGACCAATTTATTTTTATATTATGCAAAACCTACACAGTTTGTTCACTGATTTGGGGTGGAGTTGAGTTTGTTCCATGTATCATGGCATGAAGTAGCCACTTTAGGCATTGTTTTTGAAGGGTGCATTGCACCACAGATGGCTGCTTGCAGTTACTATATATTCTTAAAAATATTTTTGGATTGAATGTTAATTAAATGCATTGTTCTGTGTTTGGAAATGACAATAATCTTTAAGAGATTTTAAAATGAAAAACATAAAAATGAAATTTAAGCAGATCACCCAGATTTCTGTTTATTATCTACTGTATGTCTGCATACTTATTCTATTCTCTTTGTGAAAGGTAGGCGGTAAATAGTAAAAATTTTGCCTATTGCTTTAATTATATTATTATTATTTCTTTTTATTCTGTTTTGTATGTTCAATGTTTAGGGAAGTAGTGAGCATTTCACAGATTTCTTATACTCCAAGCAGCCATTGCTTGTTTGTGCTTCACAGATCTTGCAGGTATTGCAATTCCCTGCTCTTTGTATTTTACCTTTTTTAGTTGGTGATTTCTGCTGTCTGAGCATTTGGGAAGGCTGAAATGTCTGCATGCAAAGCAATATGCAAAGTATATTTTTGAATATTTAAGCCAGAGGATATTGTTCCAGGCGGCCCAAAAACTGCTACTTCCCATAAGATATGTGTTAATTAGCATCACTGGTAGGTCATCTGTGCATTTGTTGATAACTATTTTAAAAAAGAAAATAAAGAGCATTTAAATAAATAATTATAATTAATACCATCATTTCCTATTGAAAAATCTTACTAGTGGATAACTTACATCAATCTTTCATCAGTTTATACCTTCCTATACACACACCATATAAACTGGCTAACAGAGCTGTTTGCCATCACAAGCCTAATGAGTGTTGGATTAAACTGTTTTCTCTTTGAATCTTGAATTTAACTCTCAAGATCTACGTCTGTTCCTACCAGCTCTATCGTGCTTTGCTTTCCAAACAAGGATCTACAACTGACCATTCTTTCTGCTCATTATTCACAGTCATCTGAGTTTTTCCTGCAGCAGAATCTCTGATGATTTTTTGAATAATTGTCTTTTTCTTTTAGGAAAATATACTTTACATTGTATTAATTTCACCATTATTGGAAGGAGCTATGCAGCATAACACAAGTGTCACCTTTTTGCATCAGCTATCCATTGTTGCATACTGTATATTAGCCTGCACTTTGCAACATAACAAATTTGTTAATTCTGACAAAGTCTCTCTTTAAATAGCTTTATTCTGTTCATCATTCAGGAATGTTACCATATATTTTGCACACACATATGCTTCTCTTTCCTGCACAAAAGCAAAACAAAACATTGAGTAGTAGTATTAAGTAATCAATTAAGCATTACAACAGCCAATCCTGATTACTGCAACCAATTAAGCTTATTTGGAGAAATTGAGAGAAAAAAAAAAACATTGAATGTATGCCTGAACTATTTATGAAAGGTCCTCAAAAAAATTATTTATTTGCCTAACGTATGTATTTTCTTTGCTCAAAGCAAGGAATGGCGTTCCTTTGATTCTTTAGTGATGCAGAGTTTCCATCTTTTTAGTCCATTCCTTAAGCATATTATTACTGCAATGTCTGTTGTTGGTCCTTCTGTCTACTGCTTAATTGTAGCATTATTGTGCTGTTTGTTTTTTGATGTCTTGACCACTGTGTATTATTGCACTATTATTGCATCTGTTGCTGTTGCACTGTTGTCATTGTATCAATACAACAGTGCAGCAAACAATAAACCATGTACTGTTTAATGTTACACAACAATCCGAAGCCAATTCCCGTGAGCACAATTCAAAGGCAGAGAATTTATTATGATTCTGAGCTGAACTACAACATACACTCCCACTTTGATGTGCCAGCATCTGCCAGAGCAAGCCAGGTATGCTGTGGCCCTGTGGCATGCTATTCAGAGGACTGTGGTGAAATTTTAATGCTTTGACCTAGATTCAGAGTCTGGATGCAGCACCCATGTGTATGCCTGTGTATATGATGTGTGCCAGTTTTTTCACTCAGCAAGGAAACTAGGATGCAATTTTTTGAGAATCCGAGACAACATGCAAATTACTATACTGTGTGTTTCTGATTGTCTCTTAATCTGTCTTTATATTATTTCAAAAGGTAGATATGAACTCTTGTTCCTTAGACTCATATAAAGCATATTTAGCGGCATAGTAAAATATATAATAGTATAATAGTACTATAGGATGAATTCTTACTGATAATGCACGTTCTGTAAGGAGATGGTTGTCGGATGGCCTCAGTAAACATTTTATGAAACAAGCCAGACATGTATTTAGCAGTGATTGATTAGTAATAATAAATAATAATGATAATAATAACAACAATAATAATAATTATTAGCATTATTATTTATTCTGAGAGGAGAAGGTTGTGGATTGGCTCAGGAAACACCTTATAGAACAAGACAGACATCAATCATTCAGCAGTGATTAATAATAATGATTATAATAATAATAATGATGATGATGATGATGATGATTATTATTATTATCATAACAGAAGTCGTCCACCCCCCCCAAATGCCACCTCACCTTTAACTAATAATAGAGCTGTAAGCTGAAATGAATGAATGAATGAATTACCTAGTTTGTGGCCTATAAACAAAAGGAACATGCATATGTTTCTCAAAAAATCTAAAAGACTAGGTGTTTCCAAAATTTGGCAGGCACTGTTCTAGACGTACATTATGAGTCTAATTAGTGAAAAAAATTAAATGTTCACAGACAGAATCAATATCATGCAGTGTCTGAGAAGATGTCTTTTGTTTTTTTCTCTCTTTAATCTGTCCAGACTGTCACTCATTTATTCACTACCTCATACATTTATTTGAAGGCAAGAGATAGTTGGATTTGAGCATGGGGACATAAATGCAGTCACCTCTGATCTCTAATCTTACCCTCAAGACTGTATCAATGCCTTGTTTGCCCATCTGCTGTGGGGCTTAGGTCAGAAAGACACATAGGGACAGTTTGGGGTCATCCTGCGGGTGACAGGACTTAGACGTGCTCCCAAGAGACAGAGAGTGATAGGACAGTGTGCATGAAGAAAATGTTTTAGTTTTGAATCTGACCGTTTTCTTTATTATTTCTTTTGATGATAAGGTTTTTAATCACTGGTATCGATGCCACTGACTACAACTTAATGGTTTTGACTAGCATGCAAATTTTTTTTAAGGTCTAAATTTTTTATATATAATTTTTCATTTTTTAACGTTTGTTTCTTCAGCAGTCTAACAGTGGACACAGATTAGATTGGTATTGAAAATATTTGTGAATCCATTGATCTTGAATAGTGTCCCAGCACCATTTGAAGAGAATGAGTCCCATAGCATGATTCTGCCACAATCATGCTCCTTCCGGGGTATTTAGTTCCTGTGAGTGTGATGTGATGAGTTATGCCCAAACTGTTTTACTGTTCTACCTTTAAAATAATAGACCATGACACATTTGCCATTTTTTAACATTTTTAACAACAAACCTTGGATCACCAGCGACTTGAAAGAACTGCTATGCAAGAAGAAGAAAGCCTTTGGGTCTGGTGACAGGGATGAACTGATTAGGATACAGCAGGAACTGATGGTGAGACTGAGGGAGTGCAAGAACTCGTATCAACAAAAGCTGGAGAGTAAACTTCAGCAAAACAACATTAAAGATGTGCGGACAGGAAAGAAGCAGATTACTGGCTTCAATATTAAAGGCCATCAGCAGGGGGCAGCCTGGACAGAGCCAACAAGCTGGATTTGCGTTATAACTGATTCAGCACAGGACCTCCAGCTGGGCTGTTCCACAAAAGGCCAGTCTTCACACTTTTAAATCAACATCCACATCACCATCATCAGCAACTCCTGAGCATCCCTGCTCACAACCCACAGCACAATCCTCCACTGAAACCAGTACACCACCCTCACTGACTGTGACGGCTAGCCAGGTGAGATAGCTGCAAAAACTCAAACAAAACAAGGCTGCAGGCCCTGATGGTATTTTCCCCAGGATCCTAAAGTCTTGTGCTGCTCAGCTGTCTGGTATTCTGCAATACATCTTCAACCTGAGTCTGATGCAGGAAAGAATACTGTTGCTATGGAAAACATCCTGTGTAGTACCGAGGACTACAAGTATGGAGAAGTATAGAGGACTTCTGAATAGCTTTGTAGAGTGGTGCACAAAGGAACCATCTGCTCCTGAACATCATGAAAACTAAGGAGATGGTAGTGGACTTTAGGAAGTGTAAAACTGTGATTAAACCTGTCACCATCATGGGTGAGGAGGTTGGGGTTGTAGACAACTACAAGTACTTATGTGTTCACTTCAATTGGACTGGAGGACCAACACCGACGCTGTGTAAAAGAAGGGGATGAGCAGACATTATTTCCTGAGGAAGCTCCTATCCTTTAATGTATGCAGCAGGATGCTGGGAATCTTTTATCAGTCTGTTGTGGCAAGTTCCCTTTATAGTGCTGTGGTCTGCTGGGGGAGCAGAATCAGTGCCAAAGATGCAGGAAAAATCAATAAAATCATCTGCAAGGCTGAATACATAATCGGACATAAACTGGAGATTGGAGACAGTGAGGGACAACAGGTCACTGAACAAACACTTGTCAATTATGGAAAATTCATCTCACCCACTACATGATCCCATACAGAGGCAGCAGAGTTCAATCTCCAACAGACTGATTAAGCTTCGCTGTCACAAAGAAAGGTTCAGGAAATCATTCCTACCATTTGCCATTGCACTGTACAATCACTCACCTCTATGTAACAGATGATAATAGTAGCTTATATACATACCCCATTATTCATTCACTTCACACACACATACATACACTGACAATTTGCACATTTTATTTCTTTTTCTTTTCTTTCTTTTGAATTGCCAGATGCACTGTACCATCATCTGCAATATTGTATCAATTTATATAAATCACAAATACTTTAATGACATTTAGACCACCCCCCACCTATACACACATACAAGTGTTTGTGTAACTCACTGCTGCTGTATCGCAATAATTTCACTCACGGGATCAATAAAGTACCGTATTTTTCGGACTATAAGCTGCTACTTTTTTCCCACGTTTTGAACCCCGCGGCTTAAACAATGAAGCGGCTAATTTATGAATTTTTCCTGGGTTTTTCCCGGTTTCACAAACTTCAAGCCAAAAAAACTGAACCCCATAACATTAGACCAATGAAATTTCCGAACGGAAACGAAAAAAACGTACCTCACCTGTGTTCTGAGCTGCACGGCTTCGGGAGAAAAAACTTCCATCGGGTGATTTTTAAACGCATGACGATGCCAAAAGATAAACTCTTGAGAGAAATAGTTGGGAAAGGAAGGAGGAAGACCGTGAACAATGACTTTCTTGGTCGGCTACTGTTTAGATACAAGCCGTTGTAACGCGTTGAGTCCTGGTGAAGGGAGAGCTCGCTAACTCCATTTGCAACAGAAATCATAAGCACAGATAGGTTTCCAAAACTCGTGCTTTTTTATTTTTCTTGGCAACAGTGTTACGGGTTAGTCAAAGAAACTTAGAAATAAGCATCAGAAAATAATAAGGACATAATCCTTGTCTTGAACACACGCAGCAATACCGGAAAAATGCAGTGGCATGCTATTCCCAAAATACCGCTATGCTCCTAAAGGAAGCGCAACATATTTCACCAGTTACACCGTGTGTAATTTGTCTTTCGTTAAAGCCTGTGTAAAGTTCATTAGTGTAGACAGGTGCAGCTTATTTATTTAAAAAATTTTAATATTTGTAAAATTCAGTGGGTGCAGCTTATATATGGGTGCGCTTTATAGTCCGGAAATTACGGTATGTCTGTCTGTCTATCTTTCTATGAATATTGTTGCCTTTATGCTTTTCTATAAATTTATTACCAATAGATTGCTGTTTTACGGTAAACTCCAAAGCTCTTCGTTTTCAGTCTTTCTTGGAATTGTAAATAATATGCAATGTAAGAATTTTCTTTTTTCCATTGTCAAGCAGTGTTTAGATGAAATCAGTAAGACATAATGAGTAATGAAGTATATAAACATATGGCATGTTCAGCAGGGGTGACTTTCAGAGGGCTTTGATTTGTAAGTGTATATTTACCACTTTCCTACCAACTAAAAAATCTCTCACATTTAAACACACACACACACTCACCGGACCAAAGTACATAAATATATATATTTATTTTATTTATATATAGAGTGGAACCCACTTATCTCAACCTCGGTAAACTCGACAACCCTATTAAGTCGACGTTTTTGAAGTGGAACCGCCAAATTCTCGCTTTGTCTAAGCATTTTTTAATGGTTATGTTACACCGAACCCTAATATCTCGAGCACAAGGGGGGAAAAATTTGCCATTTAACGTCAGTTATGTCGATCGGCACTGTGCAGCCGCAGAAGAACTCGCGAAAGTGGCGGAAAAATCAAGCCTTATAGATGCTACAGGTGTTGTATTGTATACTGGTGAATCTCTGCTGTTAGTTAGTGCACATTTTTGGCAACCCCCTAGGACATCGACATAACCAGGTTCCACTGTGTGTATATATATATATATATATATATATATATATATATATATATATATGAATGCAATAATGTTTATGAGGAACTGCTCCAGTGCCCAAAAAGGGTTCAAGGTCACTGACTCAGAAAGTGTTCATCCTACACTAAATTGATGTGTGAATATATCTAATCTGCTCTCTTTTTTTTCTCATTATTGCTTTGCTGTTGGAGTGTTTTTGTTTGTTTTTTATTGATTCCTTGACTCATCGGGTGAGCCTTTGTGCACACATGAATTCTGTTTTTAAACTCAAGTGAGGGTAAAGAAATGTCCTCAAAGGTATTTTTGCCATGTTAAGAAAAGTTTTAGCTCTTCCAATTTCAATGCAACAGGTGGACAACGAAAAAATTATGTAGCATACTTCACACATTGTAATGATTACTACTTCCTAATTCACTACCACTTGCCTTTTTTAAAGACCAATCCTGAGGCTTGTATACCATAAGCCTTATATTTGCTTGATCTGGATTAACTGAAAACCATTTGTCTATTTGATGCAAGGAAGGCAGAAAGGTATCAGAAAGCTACATTTCTTAGTGAGATTGTTTCTGGAAGAGAGTACAATTAACTGGATCAGTATTAAAGAAAAAAAAAAAAACTTATGGTCATATTGTGTTCATTAAATTCTTAAATAGGTTTCGCGCAAGCAATTAATAAGGTATGCGATAAAATAACTTTAAATATTTTCTCAGTTATTGGTATCATGGCACATAAATGCACTGTTCAGAGTTAGATAGTTATATTAAACTGGTGTGTGGGTCTGGCACTTCTGAGGCACCTTCCACCTCAACCGTACCTGAAGGAGCAGGCAGCAGCTGCTCACTGATCTACTGTTTGTAATTACTCTTTTTAGCTGAGTAAGTTTAAGTAGAACAAAGCCTGATTTTATTTTAGTAACTCACCATTGTGATTATATTTCACACAACATGGCTTAAGGTAAACAACATATTACACTTCCTGACTGAACAAAAGGGCTTAATATTTATATAGAATGGCGTGTGGGCTTTTTACAACCACTTTGCTCGTGAGATAGAGACCATCAAACTGTAGGTTTTTTCAGTCATATAAAAACCCAATTTTAATAAAGTTGAAATTCTATGTAAAATGTTACAATGATTTGCAAATCTCAAACCCTCATTTTGTTCAAATAGAACATGCAAAAAAATAATTTAAATTAGCAAATGTAAAATTTTAAGGAAAAAAATAAGGTAATATTGAATTTGATGCCACAACACCTTTCAAAAAAAATTGGGACACAGCAATGTTTCCCACTGTGTAGCATGCTTTATTTTATCATATACATCTGGGAACTGAGGAAACTAGTTGGAGCTTTGGTGAAAGGTCTGGACAGTAGGCAGGCCAGTTCAGCACTTGGCCTCTTGGACTTCGAAGTTGAGACAAAAAAAAAACAACCACAAATATGATGTCACAGCCATCATATTTAAAATAACATTTTTTCCTCAAAATGGTACATTCCTTCTTTTTAAAAATGTTGTATGTTTTCGATGTTCTATTGTAAATTCACATGGACAGGCATAACATTATGGCCACCAATCAGTCATAAAATTATGACCATGTCTAATATTGTGTTTGGTCTCCCTTTTTCTGCCTTTTTCAAGAACTACAGGAAATATCTGACCTCTGTAATTGTAAACAAAGGTTTCTGTACCAAATATGAAGTTCTATTTTTCTATTGTATTAAATATTATTTCATGCAATCAAATGGAAATGAATTATTTAAAAATCATACAATGTGATTTTCTGGATTTTTTAAAATTAGATTCTTTCACAGTTGAGGTGTACCTACGATCAAAATTACACTTTTCTCCGTTCTTGTAAGTGGGAAAACTTGAAAAATCGGCAGTGTATCAAATAGTTATTTGACCCAATGTATATCCCACTAGCAGGTGCCATGATGAGATAATCAGTATTATTCAATTCACTGGTCGTAATGTTATAATGTCATAATGTTATGCCTGGTCTGTGCATGTTTATGATGTATGCAAATATGCATTTTGTTTCTTCTTACATGTTACAAAACTTTTTTTGCAATTGCGGTTGTATGACAAGTACAAATACTTACTGTGCTTTTGGTTTAGATGTCATATTTGAAAAGATCTGTAGACTCATGTACTTCATTTAGGCATTAGTGCAGTAATATTTGAGAAAATATTTAGTACAGTTATTGGGAGATTTTGGTGTTTTCCATACAGGTGAAGCCATACAGGTAAAGCCTGTACACTTCATGATATTTTAATTAGAATTATTATATTAATAATTATATATTTTAATATTGAAATATTATGCCATTTAGAATCACTCAATAACAATAATAGTAATAGCGAAGACCCCCTGCTTAGAGGACAGGCTGACGTTTATCCACTTCCTATTTTCAATCAGATGGAAATTGGCAGTGAATTAAAGTCCTTCTGTGGCCTACTTTGAAAATTAAATGCCAAATATTGGAAAATGGAGTCCCACTACAGCACTTAATATGTGTGCATATCTTGGGGGTGCAGTGCTGTTGGTTGGTTCTTGAGCAGAATATTAACTGAATGGACAGGTGCCAAGGTTTCCAGGAGAAGGTCTCTAAAGATGGGGTGAGTCTGTTTGAGTTGGTGATTGTCTGCAGAGAAAGTTTTTAAGACAGTTTTCGAAAAGGTCTGAATAAATGTTCTGAAATTATTGGTGGAATGATAATGAAGTCTACCTGTTCTTTGAGAGCTAGGGCCAAACTGGGAAAACAAATCTGACAGTCTGACACCTACCCAGGTCACCCAATCAACCCACAACACATTTTGTGATTTACATTTACGGCATTTGGCAGACTACAACTGAGCAGGGGAGGGTTAAGGGCCTGTTGATTGTGATTGTGCTTTTGATGACTGATGAACTTAGTGTAGTGTACATTCCCTGACTTATTTATTAAGGATCTTTGAGAAATTGATAATTCCTTTAAATATTAATAAGCCTTTCATAATGCATCAGTGCAATGCATGTAGATATTGGTAAAGAGCTTCAGTAAATTCTTAGATCAAGCGTTCTAAAAATTTGAAATCACTGACTTTTACAGTGGTAGGGCTGTTTGTGGCAGAATGGGGGTTCAGAAACAGCCGATTGGGATTTTTCACAGAATGGTGTGAAAACAACACCAAACAAATATATTTTTAGGACTGGATGTAAGTTATAGCTGCTATTTAGATTAAAATGTACACTTATAGCATTTGGCATATGCTCTTCTCTAGACGACTGGTTATCTAATTTAAATAATTGAGCAGTTAAGAGTTTAGGGCCTAGTATGAAAAGGCTTTATTTTTTTATAGTGAGATTGTACTCAACAGTCTTGATTTATATATTTAGAAAAATATTCAGTCACTTCCAGAATGAATTGCAACAAAAATGTATCAGTTGTAAAGCCTAGTATTTTCAGTTATGCTGCCAGTTGCTTTCAAAGGTGTTTGATAATTGAGGTATAAAAGTACACTCACTTCACATTTGGATTTAGCTGGATCCTAGATCAGAGTTGGAAAAAGTATTAACATATTCATAATACTACTATCAATGTAATAGTATTATTAATTTGAAGACATTTTACTTACCGTAATTTCCAGACTATAAAGCGCACCCATATATAAGCCACACCCACTGAATTTGACAAAGATTTTTATTTTAATCATAAATAAGCTGCACCTGTCTATAACGTCAGTGCCTGTTACATGAGTGAAATAAGTTGTGGCTCCTTTAAGAGCAGAGCGGCATTTTGGGAATAGCCTGCTGCCGCATTTTCCGGTATTACTGCATGTGTGCAAGACCGAGGAATATGTCCTTATTATTTTCTGATGCTCATTTCTACGTTTCTTTGTCTAACCCGTAACGCTGTTGCCAAGAAAAATAAAAAAGCACGAGTTTTGGAAACCTGTCTGTGCTTATATGATTTCTGTTGTAACTGGAGTTAGTGAGCTCTCCCTTCACCCAGACTCAACGCGCTACAACGGCTTGTATCTAAACAGTAGCCTACCAATAAAGTCATTGTTCACTGTCTTCCTCCTTCTTTTCACAACTTTTCCTTTTGGCGTCATCATGCGTTTAAAAAAAACTTTTTTCCTCCCAATGCCGTGCAGCTCAGAACACAGGTGAGGTGCGTTTTTTCGTTTCCGTTGTAGTTGGCTTGAAGTTTGTGAAACAGGGAAAAACCCAGGAAAGATTCATAAATAAGCCACTTCGTTGTTTAAGACGCGGGGTTCAAAACGTGGGAAAAAAGTAGCGGCTTATAGTCCGAAAAAAACGGTAATTACAAGCACAATTATGTGTCTTAAAATGTATACAAATGTAAAAGTAAAAAGTAGGTAATTTAAAATGTACTCAATGTAAATGATACTTTATTATGGGGTCGGGGAGTTGGGGGGCTGGGTCACCTCTCCTGTTTAGTGCTAGTAATGTGATATAAACCTTAAACTAGTTGTTTGTAATTAAAAGGAATACCTTTACAAATTAAAGTGTACTAACATAGTAAAGCATGTCTATGGGATTAATTTTCTGTCAAAGGTATAGTGGTCGTGGATCAAAAAATAATAATCATTAATCAAAATTTAAAGTATATATTAGTTAGTTAAAATTTAAAATATATAAGTTTTCAGGATCACATAAAACAAATCATGGTTTCTACATAGAATCTTTGGAACATTAATACAAATTGAATGAATGATGTCATGTTGTATTCAACATGTGTTGAACTTTGGATCGAAAAGTTGCGAATTATTTTTTTTCTCTCTCAAATATATCTCATATATATCTTTATATATTCTTACATTTTATATAGTTTTTATACTTTATTTATTTGCCTTCTTTTTCTTTGTTTTATTTTTCTCCCCATCCTATTTCCTCATGCTGGACCTTCGTAAAAAGCATTTCACTGCATGTCGTACCCTGTATGTATGTGTATGTGACAAATAAAATTTGATTTGATTTGAATTTAAATCCTAACACCCCTGAGTCACTGGCCCCTGAGCAAGTCCGTTAAACCTCAATAACACAAGCATATTTGTGAACAATTTATAAAATAATTCAAAACAATATGACACTAGCCAATATTAAAAACATTAAAGTAAAAAAAGAGCCACTATGTCATTTTAAGGGGACATTGTTAGCATTTTCATAATGAATAATTTGTTATCAGCAGGGTGCTAGCACTAAACAGTATTAGCATGTATGTTTTTTTTTATTTTTTTTTTTTAGCTAATTTGTGAAAAGACTGAAAACCTTTTATTACTAATGAAGCTGTACTTTCCACCTCTGTCCTGGACTTCCTGGCTTTGGGATCTCAGTCAGTCTAACTATTTAAAACCATCATGCTGAGCAATTGGGCCCTCAGAGCTGTGTGCTCAGTTCACTGATGCTCCTTCTACTGATTTGTGACTGTGTAACAATGAACAGCTTGAATCACATCATCACAACATCAAGTTTTCAGATGATACGACAGTGGTGGGTCATATCAGCAAAAATGCTGACTTCAGGGGAGCGGCCACTCTCCACTGAACATTTAAGACTTCTCCAAGGATATCATAGAGATCACCAAATTCCTCTTTGCTCACCTAGCAGAGATTGTCACCTGGTCCCTCACTATTAGCCTCATAGCAAAGCAGCTCAGAAACATCTTTATTTCTTTTTTTTTGTGAAGATTGTAAAAAGCCCCTATCTCACCTACCATTCTAACCATATTCTACAGAGAGTCTACCAAGAGTATTCTGAGCACCTGCATCACTTTTTGACAGCATCAGAGTCTCTTTTTACTTTATCATTTTACCCCACCCACAAACTCTTCACCCACTTGCCATTTGGCAAAATGTAGCGAAGAATTTTGACCCACACAATCAGTTATGTAATAATTTCCTCCTTGAGATGTCAGACTCAATTCCCAAAGACAGGTCTGATGTCCACCACAACGCACACACACAAGCACACAAACACGTACACACAGTCATACTCAAATGAACACCTCTCTATTCCCTTTGATGTTTTGAAGTAATTTTTCAGGCATTATAAATTATTGTGCAATGGGGCTGGTGTAATTTAAAAGCTACTGATGAGGTAAAAAAAACACAATATAATAAAAGTGGCTGTATAACAAATAATGCATGTCACTATTTTGTGTCAGAGCAATGGGTCAATTCACAAGTGCAGATTCCTAGTAATCATGCAAGCATGAAAGAATGCATTTATGTAACTAGCATGCTGTTTATATATTTTAACATTGTTGGATGCATAGATTTAATGAGGTGAATCACATTTCTATGATGCCTATGGTCATATTTATTTATTGGGTCCATCATGTTATGATCATTGTATTACTGCTCATCAGGAATTTCTCCTGAATATTCCCAAAGGCCAATCTGGGCATTCTGAGTTTAGGGTAAAGTTTACAATTTCCAGTGTATACAATCTAAAATGCCTAGATATTATTTAGATGATCATAAATGTAATTATTTGCATGTTCCTAATTCAGATAAGTACAGTCAGTTTAATCAGATCAGTTGTTTTTCCCCTTTAACCATTGTTCTTGTTGGCCTTCAATGTGTACTGCCATTACAAAATGAGTGGTGGCAAGCCAGTGTAAAGATGTGTTGTTGTCGGGAAAATCAGAAAAAGGCCATGTAGCCAAAGTCCAGTCCTTTAGGCCAGTGTAGCAGCAGGTCCTGTCATGCCTTATAATCCTGCATACCAAAGTAGGGGCATGGTGAATGGTTCAGATGTGGCTGAATCTTTGAGGAGAGTGTGTAGGAGGCACTGTTTGCTATAGAAACATATAGAAATACTGCCCAGCACTGTTCTTTTCTACCACTATCATGATGCATGTTCAGATGTCATAAGTCTGTCATTGAGCTTGAGTAAATCTCTTATAGCTTTGGAACGCAATAATGATGTTTATTTAAGATCATTTCAATCTGATGTGCAGATCATACAGAAGATAAATGTCAGAAGGCAGAATGTCATTTTTCATGTTTTCTCTTCTCCTAGTGACACACTATTAACTGTTGTTCAGGAACGTTTTCCTCAATCAAGATGTGTGAAGTGTTTAATGTGGAGAAACAAGAAATGTTGGTGCTTATATGAGAGAGAGAGAGAGAGAGAGAGAGAGAGAGAGAGAGAGAGAGAAAGTACTTTAATCCTTTAATTTTAGACCAAGCTGTTATTTTGGCCTTTGCTATATTCCTCAACTGAAAATATACTACTTCCATTGCTTAGCTCACAACACAACAGTGCTTGCTAGGAGGATCATATTCAAGTGACAATGACAACAATGCTATTTACTGCATGGAAGATAGGACACATACTGCCGCAAAATATTAAGTAAATTTATCCATGTTAGTCTGCATTCACTCAACAGCACCTGACATGGAGATATAGATTTGAAAGTGCGTGTTTGTTTACATATCTTCTGTCTTGTTCTTTGCTTATATTCTGTCAGAAATGTGTGAACAATGTCCAAATAACTAGGGGAAGGAAAAGTAATCTTTTTCTTGCTCTCCATCTCCTCAGACAGAGACACTTACATGCCTGGCACTCAATGGTTGTAAAAAACTGTATATTAAGGCAGTTCATGGTTGTATGAACAGTGGCATAGTATGTTGCAGAGCAATAGTTGTCTGATGTGGGAAAAATAAATATATGGTCCTGGGTTTGATTACTTCAAAAAAAACCTGTCTTTCTAGATATAGAGATCCCCTCTAATCTAAAATGGTTTAGTGTGGTAAATAATAGAGTTTGCTGTATGTATCATATACTTGTGATGTCATTATTATTCCTATTATTATCCTTTATCAATACTATTTTCTCCTTTTACTTATGTTTTTAATTCACAGGACATACACATACATCAACCAATACTTTTCGGAGCAATAAGATGCACATTTAGCCAAGTGACAAAAAAGTACTTATAAGCTATCGATGTATCACTCATAACAGTTTGTGTAAGTACTGAACAAGGGAATACAAATTTTGCGTATACAAACAGACAATAGCAGCAAGGGCATTGAAGACGGCAGAGATAAAGATGAACAAAACCAGTTAGTTACACATTTCTACTTAAAATTTTATAAACCGCAATTCTTTGTGGCATAGATTCTGCCACCTGTCTTGTTCAGATCGTACAAGATGGGTCTAATAAGTCGCTAATTCTAAAAGGTTAACGTATAATTGATTCAGGTGTGCCAAAATCTTTAACTATTATCTTGTAGTCAAACCATTGTGCCAAAGCCTTGTGCTTTGACTGCATAGACATGTCAAATATATATAAAAAAATGTGCACTTGGTGACAATGATTCAGAATTACATATTACAATAATTCAGTATACTTGTATACAATGATGACTATTATACAGTATACATAAAGGGGCTACTTGTCACAAATGCTTATGACAGTACCAATGATTCTTGTCTGTCTTTTCTTTTTCTCTTAGTGCAAAAGGAAGTGGAGGAAGTGGATAACAGGAAGATACAATTTAAGAAAAAAGCAAAAGAACTGCGAATCCTGGATGCGAAAACGGCCCAGAATCTGTGTAAGTTCTCATTATTACTTGGCATTGTCTCAGATGAAACATACAGTGGGGGAAATAATTATTTAATCTCCTGCTGATTTTGATTCCTGCTGATTACCCCCCCCTTACAAAGAAATGAAATTTATTTTAATAGAGAGAGACAAAATATAAAAATAACCCCATAAAAAACAATAAAGAAAGGTTATAAATGAATTTGTATTTGAGGGAGTGAAATAAGTTTTTGATCCCTTACCAAATTAGCAAATTAACAAATTGACTCCTACAGACCCAAATTAGTCTTGTCCCTTTAGGAATGTCCTAATATCAACTTATGTGTATGAAAGACACCAGCCACAGAATCAACCTCTTCTATTCAAACCTCTCCACCACCATGGGCAAGACCAAAGAGCTGTCAAAGGACTTCAGGGACAAGATTGTTAGACCTGCACAAGGCCATTTTGACAGTAATGCCTGTATGTTGAAATATTTTCTGAGGACAGTAAATCTATACTGCTATACAAGCTGCACATTGACTACTATAAAATATATCAGTTTCATTTCTATAGTATTGTCCCTTGAGAAAATATACTAAAATGGTTGCTGAAACGTGAGGGGTTTACTCACATTTGTGAGATAATGTATATACTGTACAGCAGTGGTCCCCAACCTTTTTTGCGCCACGGACCGATATAATGTCGGACAATATTTTCATGGACCGGCCTTATAAGGTGTGGTGGATATATACAACAAAATAAAATGATACAACCAGCATAAAAACTGGTATTTTCTAAATATAATAATAAACATGAATCCACTGTGTTGTTGTTTTTTGTTCATTTTGCTAGTTCGGGGGTTTCAATTTAGCGGTAATGTATTACTGGATGGTTAGCTAATGTGTTAGCGGCTGGGGCAGCAGCTTTAAGAAGGTAGCGGATGGAGGTAAGACATGTGACCTAGGCAAGCATCATGACATGCGTCAAGAGTGAGTCATGGACAGATGTGGCTGAGAGAATACTGTAATTTTCCAAAAAAAAAAAAAAAAAAAACGTTCAGAATCAGATAATAAATAAAACGTAAATAATGTAAGATATGTATTCTTTCTGTGCGGCCTGGTACCAATTGACCCACGGACCGGTGGCAGCCCGGGGGTTGGGGACCACTGCTGTACAGTACCAGTGTTGTTTAGATATCTAAGCCTAACCCAGTTAGGTTTTGATAACTGTCCATATTATTGCGTCCAGTCCAGAATTAATGTACATTGTTGAGAGAAGAAAAAATAAAGAGGAAAAGGAATGGCACTGTATATATAGAAGACACACTGAATCCAGAATAAACACACAGTGATTTGAGTAATATTGTACTGTTCTCCTTATATGTTTTGCTTTCCTGGCGTGGAATATAAATCAACAGCAAGCCAAACTCTGTTCAAGAGCCAGGAAACAAGCACCTTGCTCCTTTATTAGTCCCATGTGCGGTTTACACAAACAAACTTAGCGGCCATTGAACCGAGTAAAACTGTAAATGAAAGGAAAGAAATGTATAGAAAATCAATAATGAAAATAATAAACTTAGTGTTATCAGCAAACCGTATACAGATTAATTATTAAATAAACTTACAGACAATGCTTTTGATAGGATTCAGAAGAAGGATCAATTAATACGTGACATGCCATGCACTTGCTGCGCCATGTGTTCATTGCTTCCGATTTCCTATTACCTGGCTCACGGTTCACAAAATAAGAGTCCTCAGATTAAGACTTACACAGTAGTGGCAGGCAAAAATGAAACTTATATAGAACATTAAAGGTTCATGAAAAATATAATATTAATAAATTTAAATACACATTAGAAATGCACACAGCCTCTAACGGAGGCAGAACACTCCCCGCCTGGCATTATTAATGCCATTATAACAGTTTGTGGTTAATCTACTTAGTCTTCCTTGGCTAGCAGTAAGATCACATCAGAAATGGGCCTTAAGAATAATTTCACGTTACCACCTGAGGTTGTCCTAACCTCCACTTTGCGAACCTTCCCGTCATTGCTTGGAAAGACAGATGTGATTAACCCCAATGGCCAGTCGTTCCTTGGTAACTGGATTTGCTTTAGCAGCACAATATCTCCAGGATGCAAATTTCGGTGAATCTCATGCCATTTGCGTCGAGGTTGGAGTGTACTGATGTATTCTTTTCTCCATCGGCTCCAGAATTCGTTAGCCAATGCCTGCACTCGCTTCCACTGACATTTCAAGAGGTCTTTTTCAGTGTAGCTCTCTAATGGAACAGGTACTCCAGGTTTCTGTGTTAAGAGTGTTGCTGGAGTGAGTATGCATGGGGAATACGGATCTACTGAGACAGGAACCAAAGGTCTAGCATTTATGATTGCGGACACCTCTGCCATCAGAGTGCAAAGTACCTCATGAGTTAAGTGAGTGTGTTTCTTCTGCAACAGCATACCATCTAGAATCCTGCGGGTTACACCAATCATGCGTTCCCATGCTCCACCCATGTGGGAAGCGTGTGGAGGATTAAATTCCCAAGTACAGCCATTCTCATGGAGGTATTTCAGAAGATTTGTCTGTTTTTCTTTTGCTGGTTGCATGCCCAGTTCTTGACTTGCTCCAATAAAGTTGGTTCCTCTGTCTGATCTAAGCTGTTTTGCTGGTCCCCTCACAGCAAAAAACCTTCGCAGCGCATTGATGCAACTGGCAGTGTTCATAGACTCTATGACCTCTATGTGTACTGCTCGTGTACTCATACATGTGAAGAGTATAGCCCACCTTTTATTTTCTACTACACCGCCTCTGGTGCGTCGAGTGACCACTGTCCATGGA
Organism: Silurus meridionalis; assembly: GCF_014805685.1. Taxonomy (NCBI): domain Eukaryota; kingdom Metazoa; phylum Chordata; class Actinopteri; order Siluriformes; family Siluridae; genus Silurus; species Silurus meridionalis. The sequence goes on from NC_060888.1 coordinate 12,271,573, forward strand.
CCAAAAACATCTAACCCTACGTATGTGAATGGAGGAGATGTACTGAGGCGCTCAGGAGGAAGATCTGCCATCTTTTGAACTTCCTGCTTTCCTCTGAGTCTGCGGCATAGAACACAACAATGAAGGATAGAGTTTATCAGTCTTTTCCCCCCAACAATCCACAAGCCAGCCAGTCGGATTGCTCCTTCTGTGAACTTTCTCCCTTGATGGTACACTTTAGAGTGGTAATATCTCACCAACAGCTTAGCAACATGACATTGCTTTGGGAGGATGACTGGATTCTTTACCTCTGACCTGACTGGAGCATGTTTCAAGCGTCCTCCAACCCTCAAAAGACCGTCATCAATGTAGGGGTCAAGATTCCATAGTGCACTTGAATGTGAAACTTGTTCATTTCTCTGCAGTGCAGTATATTCCTCTGGATATAGTTCTTTCTGCGTGTGCAGAAGTATTAGTCTCTTTGCTGCTGTCTGCTCTTCAGGTGTGCGTATGTTACTGCACTGATGCCATCCTTTACATGCATGTGATGTGCTGAGGGAACTTGTCTTGTGAGAACGTGCCTGATGAATCAGAAAAGAAATTGCTCTCTGCAGAGATTCCCAGGTAGAAAAGTGTTGAAACCGTTCTGAAAATAGACTTCCTCCAACTCGAGTGATGAAGCTGGTTATACAAGGTCTGACTTCTGCGTCTGTTTCCGGATTAACCAGTTCGAAGGACTCGCACTGCTGCTCTTGGGGCGGATGGTAGAGGAACTTGGGTCCTTTGAACCATATGGTGTCATTCAGCTTTGATGGAACTACTGATCTCGTTGCCAGGTCAGCTGGATTCTGAACTGTAGGCACATACCTCCACTGCTCTGGAAAGGTCGACTGCCGTATACGCTGAACCCGGTTGTGCACATAAACAAAGAAGCGTCTGGACTGATTGTAAATATATCCTAGGACCACTTTGCTGTCACAATAGAATTTCACTGCATTCGGCTTGTGGTCTAGCTCATCAAGAATGTGTTCAGCTAGCTCTACAGCCAGCACTGCGCCGCAAAGCTCCAGGCGAGGGATTGAAGGCTCAGGATGAGGTGACAGCTTTGCTTTGCCCATCACAAATCCCACTTTGATCTCACCTTCATTGTTCAGAGCTCTGAGGTATGCTACTGCCCCTATAGCCCAGTTTGAGGCATCTGAAAAGACACACAACTCCGTGTATGAAGTGTTCGAAAGCGAATGGTGTAAGTATGTGCGTGAGATGTGAAGGTTACTTAGATTTTGAAGTGAGGTTTTCCATTCCTGCAACTCTGAAGGTGAAAGTATCTGTTTTCATATCCCAATACAAACCTAGGCTTCTCTGTGCAGGCCAACTCTCATTTCCAAAATTTAGATCTTGGAGACCAGAAGCAAGATCTTCCGGTGGGAAGGCTTGCATGACTTTGATACTATTTGACACTATCTTGTGGAGCTTAATATTTGACTTGGAAAGCGATTCCTGTGTGCGCTTGAGCAGGTCGATTGCTTCGGCTTCTGTTGGAAAGGACATGAGGCCGTCGTCCACATAGAAGTGCCTGTTAACAAAGTGTGAAGTGTCAGTTCCATACTGTTGTTCACCTTGCTGTGCAGCCAACCGTAGGCCATATATAGCCACTGACGGAGAAGGGCTGTTTCCAAAAACATGTACCCTCATACGGTAGTCTACCACCTCCTTGCTCAAGTCGCTGTCGCTGTACCAGAGGAATCTCAAATAGTTTCTATGTTCCTCTTTCACCAGGAATCCATAGAACATTTGTTGGATATCCGCCATAATTGCAATGCGATCTTTCCTGAACCGTATTAGCACACCTAACAGCAGGTTGTTTAAGTCAGGGCCTGAGAGGAGCACATTGTTCAAAGAAATACCTTGGTGCTGTGCGCTGGAATCAAATACCACCCGTATTTTTCCTGGTTTTTGAGGATGATACACGCCGAAGATGGGTAAATACCAGCATTCTTCATCCTCGTCTATAGGTGGTGCTTTTTCTGCATGGTGGTTCTGGAAAAGTTCCTCCATGAAGGCAGAAAACTGTTCTTTCATCTCAAGGTTTTTACTTAGCGTGCGCCGCAAAGAATTTAGGCGAGACAAAGCTTGTTCCCGATTATTTGGGAGTAATGGTCTGGGTGACCTGAATGGCAAAGGAGCAACCCAGCTTTTCTGCTCATTTTGGTAGAACTCTGCTTGCATGATCTTTAAAAAAATCTCATCCTCAAAGGACATGGCAAGTTTGTTATCATTTTTAGTTCTGTCAAACACCTTCAACCCAAGTTTGTCTTCTGCTTGCACATCATGAGTAGCGTTCCTCAAATTATAAGGAAAAACAACAGACTTATGCTCCCCGCCATGGCACAATTTCTCCTTTACATTGATGTGGCTCTGGCATGGAGTGAGAAGTGATGGGCGGCTATTGTCCAGGATGTTAGTTTTAAAGACCCTCAGCTTATGAGCTCTGTCAATGCAGACATCACCTACTATCACCCAGCCTAAGTCTAACCTTTGTGCAAAAGGTGCATTGTGAGGCCCGTTGATTTGTTGTCTCACCTTGTGTACCCGGATTATGTCTCTTCCCAGCAATACTAAGATCTGAGCATCGGGATCTAGCTTTGGGATAAACTGTGCCACAGATTTCAAATGTGGATGAGCAAGAGCGACTTCTGGAGTGGGTATTTCAGATCTGTTACTCATTATCTCATTACACTCAATCAGTGTTGGCAGATCAAGACATGTCTTACCATTCAAGGTCTCTACTTGGAAGCCAATCGCTTTTCTTCCAAACGTTTCCATGGAACCAGCACATGTTCTCAACAAATACGGAGAGGGGTCACCTTGGATCCCAAAGAGTCGAAAGAATTCTGCTTTGGCCAGTGAGCGGTTGCTCTGATCGTCAATGATGGCATACATCTTGATGGCTCGTTCCGGTTGCTCTCGAGGAAATACACGCACCAAGCACATTTTTGCACAGGATCGCATTGGAGCACTTTCTCCACAAACTTCTGTACATCTTGAGGTTATCTCAGGTGTAGTGACATACTGTTGTTCTGTGTCTGGTTCTTGCATTGAAGGTGGGAAGGGAGGTGCGGCCATGTCTGGATGCATGACTGTACAATGTCTATCTGAATCACACTCAGCACATTTGAGGACTGCGAAACATTCTCTGGCAGCATGATTGGGAGAGCAACACCTGAAACACCTCTTATGTTCTTTCAGGAGGTTCTTGCGCTCCAACAACGACCTTTTTCTGAAGGCTCTACATTTCCACAGAGGATGTGATTTGTTGTGAAACGGGCAGTGCTTCGTCCAGTCTCTCTTAACAGTTTCGTTCAAGCTAACTGGATCAGACACATCATTTTTAGAAACATCTGTCTTATGCACTGACACATGGGTTCTGCTTGCGCCATGTTTATAGAAGGGTCTTTCGTTTCGCACACCTGCGTCGCTACTGTTTGAAAGCTTAAAACTAGGATCATTCCGTGCTTTAGCTTCACTGCAAATAAAATGAGTGAAGAACGAGAATGGAGGGAAACTGACCTTTCTTTCTTCCTTGAAGCGTGAGCCAGCAAACAGCCATTTTTCCTGTAAATTCGCTGGTAACTTCTCCACTATAGGATTAATACCGCAAGGGGTATCAAGGTAAGACAATCCAGGTAAATATGCATCTTCTTTTGCTGCAAGTACTTCCATTAGCAGGTCTGCAAGCTCCCTGAGTTTCAAATTGTCCCTCGGATGTAGACGTGGAAAATTGTCCAGGCGCCTAAATAAGGCACTTTCAATCACTTCCGGGGTGGCATAGCATTCATGCAGTCTCATCCAAGACAGCCGTAGAGCAGCTTGTGAGTTTGTAACATACACTGCTCGAATCCTCCTCACATGATCCGACGATTCCTTCCCCAGCCACTTAACCAACAGATCTAACTCTTCACTAGCTGAGAGCTGCAGGTCTTGTGTGGCATCAACAAATGAAGACTCCCAGGCTCTGAAGTTTTCTGGATTATCATCAAACTTGGTGAGCCCAGTGGTGACTAGCTCTCACGTGCTATGAATTTAGCAAAGTCTAACATATGTGTGGCTTGGCTTTGAGATTGATGCTGTGTATCTGAACGAACTGCATGCATATTTGTTGCAGGATCTTGAGGGGATGACTTAAATGCAGAAGTTGGGATGAAATGAGGCAGATTGTATGGAGCTTCTAGAAATCTTGTGCTCTGTAGACATTCTGTATCGCTCAACCTGCTCCGCTCCTGAACTGTATCTGTGACGCCATCATACGCAGCACCCTTGCTCTGAGGTTTATCGATCAAGCGTGGGGTCAATTCTTGTGCACAGGCTAATGAAGAGACATTCAGGGTAGTGTAGAAGGTTCGAGCTCATCTGAGTCTGATGTTTTACATAGTCCTTTGTTCTCAATGAAACCACATGTGATGATATTGTGCTTTTTTCACTGCGATTGTCATTACATTCCATTGCTGCCACTGCTGTCTCTAAAACTTCTGCTTCTGCCAGAGCAGCTGCAGCTTCCTTTTCTAGTTCTAATGCTTCCAGTCTTGCTTCTACAGTAGCTCTTTCCTGATCTAGCCTTGCTTTTTCCGTTTTCATTTCAAGCTGCCTTTTGAGAACGCCATCTTGGCACGTGCAGCTCGCTGAGGCTCTAGCTTTTGCAGCAGCACTAGCAACTGAAGACTTGGAGGAAGATAGCGAGCATTTTGAACTAACCTCTGAAAATGCCTTTTCTTTTCCTCTTTCCCTTTCAGCTTCCATGTTTGATCCCGTGCGTTCCTCTTGCACCTGCTGATCCATTGTCTTTTTACTGTACTGTTCTCCTTATATGTTTTGCTTCCCTAGCGTGGAATATAAATCAACAGCAAGCCAAACTCTGTTCAAGAGCCAGGAAACAAGCACCTTGCTCCTTTATTAGTCCCATGTGCGGTTTACACAAACAAACTTAGCGGCCATTGAACCGAGTAAAACTGTAAATGAAAGGAAAGAAATGTATAGAAAATCAATAATGAAAATAATAAACTTAGTGTTATCAGCAAACCGTATACAGATTAATTATTAAATAAACTTACAGACAATGCTTTTGATAGGATTCAGAAGAAGGATCAATTAATACGTGACATGCCATGCACTTGCTGCGCCATGTGTTCATTGCTTCCGATTTCCTATTACCTGGCTCACGGTTCACAAAATAAGAGTCCTCAGATTAAGACTTACACAGTAGTGGCAGGCAAAAATGAAACTTATATAGAACATTAAAGGTTCATGAAAAATATAATATTAATAAATTTAAATACACATTAGAAATGCACACAGCCTCTAACGGAGGCAGAACAAATATATTTATTACTGGGTTAAACTTGGAAGATAAATTTCTGGACAGTTTCCTAAAATCTATTTAAAACACCGAATGAATTGCTGGCTATCTTTATCTATTCAGGTTAATTCGGGCTTTTTACACAATGAATAGCAACATTAAATGCACCCATGACTTTGGGTCATCTGTTGTTTTGATTTTATGCTATAATTAAAGCTTGACTTGACACATAACCTTCCCCATATATTTTTAGTAAAATCATTTTGTGTGTTTATAGGTTTATTACCTGTATTTCAAGCAGCTGAATTTCAGAGTTTGCTTGAAAGTGATATCATGACTGTTCCTGCTAATAACTGTACTTGATCTGATGTCTAGGTAAACCCACATAGGTTCTAGGGATAAAGAATTGGTGCAGGCTCAAGGTATAAAAAAGATTAGAAAAGTCTTCTACTTCATTTATTAACCACTCTTAACAGACACATTGTACCTAATGGATCTTTGAGTTGAATAGTGTGTTTGTTGGTTGCCGCCATACCGAATGACTTCATATCATGTGGTGTGTTTTTCTTATGACCATTGGTGGTGCTGTTGCACTCAGTTTAAAAAGAAAATTAAATAATAATAATATGAAATAAATAATAATAAAGATATGTGAAAGCAGGACTTAGCCATAACTAGTGAATAGAATATGAGCTGTCCTTGAATGCCTGTTTTTGAACATGCATTTCTTAAAGAGTTGGTGGTTTTAGCCTTCTGAGCCTTGGCATTGTCTCTTAAATATTCCTCATTAAAATAGCATAACACTTTTTGCTATCACACAACCAAAATCCTATTTTCTCCTGTCAGTCCTGAGAAGGATATGTCCTTTTTGTCAGTAAACACATAGGTCATTTAATTACAAAAGAATTCCTTCTAAAGTTTTGGATTTCATTTGTAATATACGTAACCATGTAACAGTATAAATCAGTGTGTGTGTTTGTTTCGCGACATGTATAGGGCAGTGTGGTGTTCCACCACTAAACATATTTCAAATTTTAGCTTAGCTCCTTCTTGGTGGAAACAAATGGTGATTTCCTTAATTTTTAAAACATCTTTCCTTCTACAAAGAAGGTAAGGTTAATAGTCAAAAGTGTTTTGTAGTGAAACTAAAAAAAAACCTTTTGATTATTTTATCAACCTCCTGTCTGCATCACTACACAAAAAGTGGTCTATGTTGAAAATGACAAGAAATTGTGAAAATGATTTGTCAATGTAATATAACTTATAAAGTTTAAAGTATGTGTGGCTGTGGTTAGATAATTTTAGTTTGCAGTAGGTAACTCAAGCATCAAGCAGGGGGCACACACAAAGACACATGCACACGTGCGCGCACACACACACACACACACACACACACACACACACACACAGTTCTGTGCAAAAGGTATTTATTTACAATGCTGTGCAAAATTTATAGGCAGGTGTTAAATAAAAAGCTGTAAAGTAGAAATGGAAAGTGAATGAACAAAAAAGAAATCACAAATTACCACCCTTGATCACCCTTTGCCTGCAAAGCATACATTTTTTTGTTCTTTACTGTCTACTGTTCCTTCATAGGAACTCTGCAAGTAGGTTGTTTTAAAAAATCTTGGAGAACCACAGGTCTTCTGTGGATGTATGCTGCATCAAATCCTTCTGTCTCTTTATGTAATCCCAGACAGATTCGACACTTCCACAACTGCTTATTCTTCTTTACTCTGAAGATAGTTGGTTGTATGACATTGACATTAATAGTGACATTGGCTAAATGTTTGGGTTTTTTCCTGCGGCAGAATAAATTTGGCGCATCCCTAATGGTATTGCTTGGTGGATAAGTATCTGCTTGTATTTCTCAGCATTGAGTACACCATAAATTGTAATCAAATCTCCAAATCCATTTGCTGAAATACAGCCCCAAACTGGCAAGAAACCCCTATTCTTCAATGTTGCATGCAGACACTCATTATTGTCACTCTCCAGCCCTTAGGAAAACAAACTGCCACCTGCTATGGGCAAATATTTAAATTTTTGGCTCATCAGTCCAGAGCACTTGACATTTTTCTGCATATTGTTTTTGTGCATAGTTGAGCCGCTTAGCCTGGTTGCCACAAAGGATGTAAGTCAAACCTTTCTCTGATATTTGTTGTTTTTATGGCAGAAAGATAAAGAAGGTCAGAAAAAGTATGTGAGAAGGCAAAAAGAAAAGAAGCAAAAACAGAAATTTAAGAATACTTTTGAGAGGTTTTGTAGTCTGTTTTGATGGACTTATGCTGTGGAGAAACAGTAGGAGGGTAAGGTGTGTTGTCTTTTATAGTTTTGGTTAAAGCTGAGATTTTCTCATGATGTCAGTTCCTCAGCTTCTCAGCAACATGCAGTTGTTGACTAAAATTACTTGGTGAAGAAAATGCAGACCTCTCTCTCTCTCTCTCTCTCTCTTAATCACACACACAAAAAGTAATGGAAATGTGACAGTGGGGGTAAATGCATTTTAAGATATGCTAGCATAGTATAACAGTTGATATAAATAAATAAAAAATTATTATTAAATAATCATAAAAAAAAAAATTGCTGAGATGTGTCAACACCTTGATTAGGGTCCAACTGTGGAAAGGTTTTATTGGACATGATTTGGAAAAAAACACACCATTCTATAAAAGGTCTTACAGCTAACATTGCATAATCAGTGCAAAAAACAAGCCTTGAGGTCAAAGGAGCTGCCTGCAGAGATCAGAAATAGGATTGTTGCATGGGCCAGATCTGCAGAAGGCTACATAAAATTGTTGCTGCACTGAAGATTTCCAAGAACACAGTGGCCTCCATCATTCTCAAATGGAAAAAGTGTGGCAAAAGTAGGGCTCTGTCAAGAGCTAGTCACCCAGCCAAACTAAGCGATTGGGGGAGAAGTAAGCCTTAGTAAGAGTGGTGAACAAGAACCTTGTCACTGGGACTGAGCTCCAGAGATTCTGTGTGGTGATGGAACAAAGCTCCAGGAGGATCCATCACTGCAGCCCTCCACCGATCTGGGCTTTATGGCAGAGTGGCTGGATAAAGGACTCCTTGGTGCAAATCCCATGGAAGCCTGCTTGCAGTTTGTTAACAGGGTCCTGAAGAACTCTCAGACTTTGTGGAACATGTAAGTTTGGTCTGAAAAAAAAAAACCAAGATTCAACTGTTTGGCCTCAATAAATCTTATATCTGGAAGAAATCAGGCACCACTCACCCCCTGCCCAAAACCATCCCGAAAGTGAAGCACGTTGGTGGCAGCATCATGCTGTAGGGGTGTTTTTTTGCAGCAGGGACTTGGCAACTGGTCAGGGTTGATGGAAGCAACGTACTGAGATATCCTAAATAAAAACCTGTTCCCTAGTGTTCAGGATCTCAGTCTGACGTGAACCTTTTTTAACATCTCTGGATAGACCTAAAAGTGGCTGTTTCACGACAGTCCAGTCCAAGGATTTGCCAAAAAACAATAGAAGGAAATCCCCCAATCCAGTTGTGCTTGTTGGGTCATACCCATAAAGACTGGAGGCTGTAAATGTTGCCAAAGTTACTTCAATTAATTACTAAAGTAAAAGTAAAAGGGTCTGTTTTCATTTTGTTATCCTGGGCTATGGGGTGAGTGAAGATTAATGAGAAACATTGTGAGCCGTAACAAACTGCAACATAAAAAGTAGATACTTTCTGAATGCAATGTATATAATGCAGTGTGTGTGTCTGGCTAAATGTGGTTCCTATGGAGGAATTGAGGCCATACCTCCGACATGGAAATGAGGCTAAGTGGCTCAATTATGCACAAAAACATAAGAACTTGGTTGCAGAAAAATGTGCTCTGGAATTATGAGTCGAAATGTGAAATATTTGGCTGTAGCAGGAGAAAGTTTGTTTGCTTAAGTGCACAGAGCCGGAGGCAGCCTATATCCACAGATCTGTTATTGGATTACCAAGATGTTTGGAACAACCTTCAAAAACTGTATGTGAGTGTACCTAGAAGAATTGAGTCTCTTTTGCAGGCCAATGAGAGATTTATTTTATGTTAATTTAGAGTAATCCCCAGTTTATCGCAGTGGTTACGTTCCAAAACCGCCCACGATAAACGCCACCCCAAAAATGCTATTTTATGAATACAGTACTGTATTGTATAAACATTTTACTTCATTTTATAATTAATAATTATATTTTTAGTAATAAATTTAATTATTTCAACATAAAAAAATACAATTAAAATCCATAAAATACAAGTTTTTTGGTCTATCGTGCTATCTGCGAGATACCAGGAAAATCAGCTAAACAAATTAGTTATGCGGCAAATGCAATTCCGCGATAAACCGGGGCGCAAAATTCGAACCACGGTAAAGTGGGGGATTACTGTACTTTCTATTTTGTTCATTGATAGAAAATAAACTATTAACACTTTTAGTTTTTAAATCATAATTAACTAACATAATTAAATAATACTTAATAGCATTTTTACACCTGCCTTAAACCTTTGCACAGGTCTATATATAACAACAAAGCAAGATAAGAAAATTTGGTCAGTGCATCCGGAAAGTATTCACAGCGCTTTACTTTATTTCACATTTTATGTTGCAGCCTTATTTTAAAATGGATTACATTCATTATTTTCGTCAAAATTCTACAAACATATCTAATAATGAAACACCTTTGGCACTAATTACAACTTAAGTCTTTTTTAGTATGATGCGACAAGCTTGGCACACCTATTTGGGCAGTTTCTCCCATTCTTCTTTGCACAACCTTTTAAGCTCCATCAGGTTGGATGGGAAGCGTCAGCGCACAGCCATTTTCAGATTTCTCCAGAGATGTTCAAGTCTGATTGGTAGAGATGGTTGTTCTGGAAGGATCTCCTCTCTTCACAGAGAGACGCTGGAGCTCTTTCAGAGTGACCATCGGGTTCTTGGTCACCTCCCTGATTAAGGCGCCCCCTGATCACTCTGTTTGGCTGGCCCGAAACTCTAGGAAAAGCCCTGGTGGTTCCAAACTTCTTCCATTTACGGATGATGAAGGCCAATGTGCTCATTGGGAACTTTAACGCTGCAGAATTTGTTCTGTAACCTTTCCCAGATCTGTGCCTCGATACAATCCTGTTTTGGAGGTTTATAGACAATTCCTTGGATCTCATGGCTTGCTTTGTGCTCTAACATTTACTGTTAACTGTGGGACCTTGTATAGACAGGTGTGTGCCTTTCCACATCATGTCCAATCAACTGAATTTACTACATGTAGATTCCAATCTAGTTGTAGAAACATCTTAAGGATGATCAGTGGAAACAGAATGCACCTGAGCATGAAATAATGCTGTAACATTAAATGTGGAAAAAGTGAAGCACTCTGAATACTTTTTGGATGCACTGTATGCATAATCCGTTAAAATTAATTTGACTGCTACTTTTCTATTTTCTACTGTACACATTTTATGTGAAGGGAAGCTGTCGGTATTGTGTTGTTGAAATTCAGCAAGATTAACGAATAAGCAAAAAAATTAAATTTTTCTTTAAAACAGCTATTTTCCTTGGATCATTCCGAATGCCTTATGATGAGATCCGGGATGTTGTCCTGGAGGTGGATGAGGAGAAGCTGAGTGAGGCGCTAATCCAGGTGGGTGCATTAACAAATGTGTGTGTATGCTTGGGTGCATGCATTCCTGAGTGTGTTTATTTATTTACATGTATGTATGGTGTAGCTTATATACATGTAAATAACGTTTGCTTCAGCAGACAGGTATTTTTTCAAACAATGTTTTGCCTTACTTGACCAGCATAGGTCACTTGCTTATATTAAAGTCTGGCAACATTTCTTTCCTTTCTATAGCATTTTGTCTTTTAGGCAAAATCTCTGGGCCTTTTGGAATCTCTAAACACTTACTCTATCTGTCCATTTTGCATGAATCTTTTATTTGGTAAATGCAAATGTGCATTTTACTTCAGCAGAATTTTTTTATTTAAATCCACCTCTTCTTTATGTATCTCTCCTCTATCCCTATATGTTGGTGGCCTTTTTACACATGTTCATAGGCAGGTGTATTAAAGACTAGCTCAAGACTAGTCTGGGATTAAAAAAATAGCTGAATACATGCCAAGAGTCATATTAACCACCCTCTTAGACATAGCAACATTTGATATTTACCTTTGCTGTCTTCTACAATGTAAATGATGTTTTCTTTAAATATGGTGCAGCCGATTGCCATTGTGTCATTTATTTTTAAGCATCCAGTGTGATTTTTTTTGCTAGTGGAATCATAGAAAAAAATGTTGACTTTGCTGTCCTAATTGGATTTTTAAAAAACTGGGTTATAGCAGCGTTCTAGTTTCATACATGCAAGATTTGATACAGTTTTAAAGAAAAAACTAGGAGAAAACAAAATATAAAATAATAATATTTTCACTGTGGAAATTTTATTTTTTAAGATTCAAGATGGGAGATTCATTTTTGTTTACATTAAATAAAAAATTTTATTTTAAATTTTCTTATATTAGTTACTGCTTGTCTTAGTCCTCCCCGTTGCTTTTGTGTTTGTGTGGCTGAAATGACAACAAAAGTTCATGTTTTTTGAAAACCCAATGTTTGGAAATGTTAGTTTGTTTTGTTTGAAATTTTTAAAATTCTTACTACTTCAAACTGAAATAGACCTGATGGCGATACCAACGTCTTAAATGACACAATTGATGTTCCAAAGCTTTCTCATACTGCCAGATATAGATAGATATAAATAGTTCATTCTAGATTACATTTTAAAGCCTATCAAGCTTCTTCCAAATGGAAAAGTCTAAGGCCCTGTTGAATTCTATATTGAACTCTATATAACATATTCAGTTATAGTTGGTCTGTCCCACAATCACTCACATAACTCACATAAAAAAAAAAAACCTGATTCATCTAGTTTTAGGCCATTAAGCTTGCTTAACTGACAAGAAGATTGTTGCTAAAGTGTTAGCTACCAGCTGGTCATACACTTTGCTTTGTTAAATCATCCATATCAGACTGGATTTAGTTTGGGAAGATATTCAAATGATCATCACTTGTTGAAAGTTTTATATATTTTAGACACTCTGGGCTCTAGAGAGACTGTTATTTCACTTGATTCTGCAAAGGCCTTTTTTTTAAAGATCAAATGCCAATATCAGGCTCTAAAAGAGGTTTTTTTTTATTTATTTATTTTTTATTCAGTTTGGAATGCTTGATACAAACTTGAAACAATATTCACCTGTCTGGATAATTAGAATTCTGTTCCACCTCATTGTTAGACTAAGCAGGGTTGTTGCTCTTCTACTGAATTATTTAATTTGACTATGAACCATAGGCTATAAGCATAACAAGAGGAAGTCAAGAAGCTTTTATTGTCATTTCAACCATATATAGCTAACGGAAGTGCACAGTGAAATTAGTCATTGTTTCTCCAGGACCCTGGTGCTACATAAAACAACATACTTGTAGAGAGCTACATCATACAGCATAGATCTACATACAGAACACAGAGCTGAGGACTATAGTAAGTTAACCACATAACTCACATAACCACATAAAGTGCATCATGTGCAACCTGTTGCAAACAGTGAAAGACAAAAGACAGTGTATAAATTGTTTCTCTGGTGGTAGGAGAGTGGAGTGTGTTTGAGGGGTGTGGGTTCGTCCACAATGCTGTGCTTTGCGGATGCAGCGTGTGGTGTAAATGGCCATGATAGAGTGGAGAGAGACTTCAATGATATTCTCAGCTGTTCCTTACTATCCTCTGTAGGGTCTTGCGATCCAAGATCCAGTTCCCAAACCAGGCAGTGATGCAGCTGCTCAGGATGCTCTCAATGGTCCCTCTGTAGTATGTGGTAAGGATGTGGGAGGGAGATGGGCTTTCCCTAGCCTCCTCAGGGCTTTCCTGCTGATGGAGCTGGTGTTGAGTGACCAGGTGAGGTTCTCTGCTAGATGAACACCAAGGAATTTGTTGTGCTTGACAATCTCCATGGAGGTTCCATCGATGATCAGTGAAGAATGGTTACTCTGTGCCCTCCTAAAATTAACATCTATCTCTTTAGTTTTGTCAACGTTCAGAGACAGGTTGTTGGCTCTACTCCAGGCTGTTAGCTGTTGCACCTGCTCTCTGTATGCTTACTCATCCTTCTTGCTGATGAGACCCACCATGTTTGTGTCATCGGTAAACTTGATGATGATGTTTGAGCTGTGCATTGCTACACAGTAACGAGTCAAGAGTGAACAGCATTGGGCCCTGAGGGGCCCCAGTGCTCAGTGTGGTGGTGCTGAAGATGCTGTTTTCTGGTCTCCCAGTCAGAAAGTCCAGTATCCAGTTGCAGTTTAGGCTTAGTAGGCTCAGCTTCTCAGTCAGGTGCTGAGGGATGATTGTGTTGAATGCAGAACTGAAGTGTATGAACAGCATTTGTATGTATTTGTCCTTATTGTCCAGGTGGGTAAAGGCCAGATGGAAGGTTGTAGCGATGGCATTGTCTGTGAAATGGTTTGGACGATTTGCGAACTGCATGGGGTCCAGTGAGGGTGGTATCTGGGTCTTTATGTGCCTCATGACATGATTCTTGAAACACTTAATCATGATGGGTGTGAGTGCGACAGGACGATAGATATTGAGGCAGGAGACTGTAGACTTCTTTGGCACAGGGACGATGGTTGTTGTCTTGAAGCACGTAGGAACAACTTCACTGCTCAGGGAGATGTTAGAAGATGTCAGTGAAGACATCTGCTACCTGTTCTTCACATTCCCTGAGCACTCTTCCAGTAATGTTGTTTTGTCCAGCAGACTTCCGTGGGTTAACTTACTTCCTCACTTCAACCGGTATTTGACAGAGCACCTGGTCATTGGGAGGAGGAGTGGTCTTCCTTGCCGCCATGTTGTTCTGCACCTCAAACCAGGCGTAGAAGTTGTTCAGCACATCTGGGAGGAAGGAGTCATGGTTACAAGCGGGTGAAGTTGTCTTGTAGTTCGTGATTACCTGGATCTTCTGGCATATGCCATATTCTGCCTGGGTTTCTCCACTGCCTTAGAAGTTGCTGTTGATTCTCTTGGCGTGTGCGTGCTTCTTTCTTTCGGATGTCACAGTACAGTTTGGCCCTTGTTGTTCTTAAGGCTTTCTTGTCCCCTGCTCTGATGGTGGAGTCTCTAGTGTTTAGTAGCACTGGGCAGGTGCGAACCTGCTTTTAAACTGGTCTTGAATGCCTGTTGAGTGGTCTGTTGCTGGGATCAGCATAACAGATATGTGGTCTGAGTAACTGAGGTGGGGACAGGTCTGAAAAGAAAGACGCGGTAGTGTCCGATGTCATCATTGTATTAATGGCATTGCAGTTGTAGATTTAGAATCCAATATTCAAGTATATAATAATAATAATAATAATAATAATAAAATCTGTATTTTACAGTTAATGGATGGTGAAACCTGGTGAAAAACTACAGGAAACGTAAGGTGTCCATTAATAGAGGCTTTTAGCTTTTTATTGTAAACACAAGTATGTCTTTGTTGCCCTGCTTAAGGTGGCTAGAACTGTTTTCCATTCCATTTAAGCAAGGGTGTGATTTTACTTTGTCATGGTTCTGTCATATTTGTTTGTACCTCAGTTGTTGACTGACAGGTAATCAGGGCAAGAATAATGAATAACAGCAAGCAGGTGTCTTTTCCAGCTGGGAGAACCCAGTTGGCTGAGTGATTACCCTGGCAGGACCCATTGACTCAGCACTGCTCTGCTCCCCCAAATGCAGCTTTTGTCTGGAAACCTGGTGAGAGCTGACTGACTCATCCTGGTTTGAGCGACC
Organism: Silurus meridionalis; assembly: GCF_014805685.1. NCBI lineage: Eukaryota > Metazoa > Chordata > Actinopteri > Siluriformes > Siluridae > Silurus > Silurus meridionalis. The sequence continues at coordinate 12,286,710 of NC_060888.1, forward strand.
CTTCTGATGAATACTTCCATATTTTTTTAGAATTTGCCATTTACTCATTATATGGAGTTGTGGTAAAAAAAAATGAAAATAATAATTATATACCGGACTATAAACGCACAAATTTTTTACAAATATTTTATTTTTAACATACAGTGAGGAAAATAAGTATTTGAACACCCTGCTATTTTGCAAGTTCTCCCACTACAAAATAGTTTAAAAATCAGATATTGTGATTTCTGGAATTTTTTTTTTTTTAGATTATGTCTCTCACAGTGGACATGCACCTACGATGACAATTTCAGACCCCTCCATGATTTCTACACTACAACTAATGAACTTTACACAGTCTTTAACAAAAGACAGTGTCTGTTACACGGTGTAACGGGTGCAATATGTTGTGGCTTCTTCAAGAGCAGAGCGGCATTTTGGGAATAGCACGTCACTGCATTCTTCTGGTATTACTGCGTGTGTGTGCGTGTGAGACTGAGGATTATGTGCTTATTATTTTCTGATGCTCATTTCTAAGTTTCTTAGACTAACCCATAATACTGTTGCCAAGAAAAATAAAAAAGCACTTGTTTTTGAAACCGGTCTGTGCTTATAAGATTTCATTTGCAACTGGAGTTAGCGCGCTCTCCCTTCACCCTGACTCAACGCGTTACAACGGCTTGTATCTAAACAGTAGCCTACCAAGAAAGTCATTGTTCACTGTCTTCCTCCTTTCACAACTACAGTATTTCTCTCGGGAGTTTATCTTTTGTCATCGTCATGCGTTTAAAAATCAACACGGTGAAAGTTTTTGTCCCGATTTTTCTGCATTGCAAGGTCATTTTAGGAGTAACAGGGGAATCAGTGAGATTTAAAAATTCTACATATGACGAGTAAAAATGTATAGGATTTGTTGGATGCACAACAGCTACTGTAGATTAATTCTTATCGATCAGGTTTTTTTAAAACATGATTTGGTTGATAAAGGAAGGTTGAGACAAGATATTAGTTTTCTTTTTTTGCTGTGGTTAATTAGCGCTATGTGCCTTTTTGGAGACTAATGATTGCTGTGTTTTGCCTACAGAACTTGATCAAGTATCTTCCTGAACAGAAGGAGCTGAGCTCTCTGGCTGAGCTGAAGAGTGAGTACGAGGAGCTGTGTGAGTCAGAGCAGTTTGGCATCGTGGTATGTATTAGATGCAGTGTACAAACACAAGCAGCTGTCACTGAGATATCCCTTGACACACTTGACAACACTCTTCACTTTCCTTTTGTTTATTTTATTATACATTTTTTTTTTTAACCTGTAGTTTTTTTTCCAAGCAATGGTTTCTTTATCTATTTTTATGCACTGTGTTCTTTTTCTGACCAATTTTTCAATCTTGCTCCAATGCACAACCAATCTCACTTACCCCTCTTTCTCTCTTTTTCACTGTTTGTGACAGTGACATCATTCTCACACCAAATTACCTCAGTTCACTCTCTTTCTGTAAATTGTTGCTCACATGAGTAATTCTATATGAGTAGCCAGAAAAGAGTGAACAAATTGTGTGTATATCTTTCTTTGTGTAGGAGAGAGACAGAAGTATACGATAAAGTAGATAAAGACAGAAAACAGCTTCCATTTATACTATGTATAAAACTACATAGTAATTTATAATTAAACAGCCAAAATATTATCATGTTTTAGTCTAAACAGTAGTTTTTGAGGCATGGCTTGATTCTTTTGTTTATTACATAAAGATTTTTAGTAATCATCAATAATTTGTGTTCTTATTTTACACTGTACAAACTGTTTGCAAATGTCTTCAATTATAGATTTTTAGGATCCTCACTATTACCAGTACTGACTCTAAAGCGTTATTTATTTTGAATTGAAAATATATGACTGTAGAAAATGTATATAACAGTGCCCTGGAGTGAATATAGTTATTGTGTATAGTGAATAGTGTTGAGATTGCAAGACAAATGGACTTGAAGGGTGCTAATACTGTAATTCAAAGGATTTCAACCTTTTGGTGAATGAATCCATGCCTAAAATACAGATAGACACAGAAGACTTTCAACATGCATTATTTATTATAATAATCTGTGTATAAACTTGACTTCTAAAATACTTAATACTTGATGATTATTATTTAAATTTCATTTGCTTTCACACTTTTGTAGTTCCAGTTAAGCACATTTTATGCAAACATGTGTTGCTTAAAACATGCTGTCATGTCTTTCTCTAGTTTTTAGCTGTCCGATCTATATCCAGATTCTTGTTCTTGTAAGACAGAAATGGAACCTGATGTGTTTTTCTGCTGTTGTTGCCCATCCACCTCAAGGTGGTGCATTCTGAAAATCTGTTCTGATCTCCCCGGTTGTAAAGAGTGCTTATTTGAGTTTCTCTTTAAAATATTTTCTGCATCATATATAAAGTCTATTCACAGTTGTATAAATTCTCAGAGGAGCAGTTTCTGATATAATCTGGACCAACAGCTATGATACAGTGAGAGTTACAGTTTCTCCCCATTTTGATGTTTGCTGTGAACATCAGCTGAAGCACTTGCTCTTTTATTGCACAATTTTATGCATTGTCCTGCTGCCATATGATTGTTGGATGATAATTGTTTTCTGTTTCAATCCTAAAACCAGTAAGTGAGGTATAGGTGCAGATGAGGGTTTAAAAGCACTCATTAATTAACATATTAACCACAAACATGACTTCTGTGTATAATTTTAGTGCATTTGTATTATATAATCCAATTTATATAAGTAATCTAAAAAAGGTAAATAAAGTAACAAATCTATAAATATGGTAAACTGCATTTGCCAGGCCTTTTTTTCATGCCTTTTTCATGCAAACTCTATCCAATGTACAGTGCCTGGCAACTTATTTTGTAGCACTTAAGTCTTTGGTACACCTAAAGTCTAAATATGTGTACTAATAGGTAATAATTTTAAGAGCAACCACATATGGCTAGAAAGGTTGAATGTACCAATATTTCTGTTCATACAGTGGTGTGAAAAAGTGTCCTGATTTTTTTTTTTTGCATGTTTGTCACACTTTAATGTTTCAGATCATTAAACTAATTTAAATATTAGTCAAAGATAACCCCCCCCCCCCCCCAAAAAAAAAACTGTGGTTTATCACACCTGAGTTCGATTTCTCTAGCCACACCTGTTGTGTATCTGTTTTATTTACTTAGTTTATCTTATTAACCAAGTCACACACACCAAACGGGATTCTGAACATCACCTTTACTCGTGTTCTCCAGCACACTACACATATTTAACATCCTGCTCCCAGTATGCATTGCACTTTCATTTCTTAAAGATACAAAGCATCATTCCAGTACATGACTTCCCCTCTAAAGTCGGATATAGACTTATAACACTTTAAGACAAACTGTTGTCTCTATATTGGCAAACAAACAACATACCATTTTTAAACTTTCACATATAACATTTTTTTAGCCTGTTCTAGACTTGCTTACTAATTCTCAAACCATGAACATGTAAATAGCATTATTTGCATTTACCAGTTTAAGAAAATTAACCAATTACAAAGTCAGCAAATTTCTGAGGCAGTTTCTTTTGTCTCTGGGGCTTAGCATATGCCACATTTTGGTTACACACAGTATCAGGCGCAAGCCTCTCTGAGTCCTCTGACATTGTCTGTTGCTCTGCATTCATAGCACCTTCATCACAATCCTCTTTCCCTGCTTGTTTTCTGCATCTCTCTCTACATATTTTTTACGAATGTTGTGTTGCAGTATATTGGGCTCCAGTAGGTGATTCAACCGTTATTTGGTTTCTAGCTTTTCTGACCACTGTGTGAGGTGTTGCATTAAACGGAGTGGTAAACTTGTCAATCTTGTCCTGTCTCAGAAGAACTCGGTCTCCAACTGCCACATTTGAGTATTCTGCCTTGCGATGTTCATCCGCATACAGTTTATATTTCCCCTTTTTCTCCGCATCGTAGTCGTGAACTTCAAGATCAGTATCCACAGATGTAAGATCAGGTAGCTTGCCTCTCATCTTTCTTTTAAACAGAAGCTTAGCTGGACTTTTGCCGGTGGTATTATGCACAATTCCTCTGTACACTGTGACATACTTCCTGAGTTCTTTTGCCAGTCAAGTCCTACTGACTGTGCAATTCTGATGCGTTCATAATTGAAGCATTTTGGCGCTCAACTTCGCCATTTGCTTGTGCCCATTTAGGCGTCGTTTTCAGGTGTTTGATTCCGTTTGCCACACAGAAATCCTTGAATTCATCTGATCTGAATTGAGGTCCGTTGTCGGACTTCAGTGTGAGTGGAAGTCCATGTCGGCTAAATATATCCTCAAGACTATTAATCACTTTTGTTGCGGTGGTGGAGGTTAGTATGTCATACTCATAATACCTACTGTAATAATCCACTACAACTAGGATTGATTGTTTTGATGGCAATGGTCCAAGTAGATCCACTGCTAGATCTTGCCATGGTCCATCTGGCAATGGTGTAGGCTGCAGTGGTTCTGGAGCATCAGGGCGAGACACTATTTGACAACCATGACATGATTTGCAAAATCTTTCCGCAGCTTTGTCCATGCCAGGCCACCATACTTTTGTTCTCAGATGTTGTTTGGTTCCAACAATACCTATATGTCCTTCATGTGCCAGTGAAATTGCCCGTGCTTGTAGTGTTTTCGGAAGAACAATGCGCGTTCCACTTAGTACTAAAAACCCTACAACACACAGCTCATTAGCTACAGGTGCATACGTCATACACCTTTCAAAATGTCCACTTTCTATTGCGTTTCTCAGCTCTATGAGTTCTGAATCTTTTCCAAGCTTCCTCCACTTCTCTTGTAGTCAGGGCTCTTGGGGTGGCGCTGATGGCCACAAATCTCACATACTCATCCGATTCATGCGAGTGTTTTTCTCTCATTGCTGTGCTTCCCAAGAGTCGTGATAATGGATCAGCAATGTTTTCTTTTCCAGAAACATAAACAACCTTAAAGTTATATGGTTGAAGACGCAAAACCCATCGCTCAACACGGGCACAGGGCTTGGAACGTGGACCGTATATTGACTCCAATGGCTTATGGTCTGTGACCAAATCAAACTGTCTGCCATACACATAGGGGTGTAGCCTCTCGCAGGCCCATACAAGGGCAAGGGCCTCCCTCTCAGTCTGAGAGTAACGTCTCTCACAGTCTGATAAACTTCTACTGATGTAGCAAACTGTCACCATTTGTCCTTTCTGACGCTGCGTCAATACAGCCCCCAACCCTACAGGGCTAGCATCAGCAATGACCTGCGTTGGAGCGTCTTTGTCAAGTATGCTAAAGTCCCTGCTCTTGCAAGTTCCTTTTTAGATCATTGAATGCGTTTTCTGTTCTGGACCAAAGACAAATTCAGAGTCTTTTCTGGTAAGACGTCTCAAGGCTCCGCCAGTGTTGCAAATTGTGGAATAAATCTACTGCTGTAACTGACGAGTCCAAGAAAGCTCGAACTTCTGAAGCGTTTTGTGGTTCTCTGGCCTCTGCCACAGCTCTGACTCTCTCCTCAGTGGGACCGATGCCTTTTTGTGTGAGCAGAATTCCCATGAAGTTTAAGCGATCCATGCCAAACTGACATTTTGAAGGATTTAGGTTAGCCCGCTCTCTTAAACGCTTCATGACGGCATGTAGACGTTGCATATGTGCTTCCTGGTCAGCTGCATGAACAATCACATCGTCTGAGATGTTTTCAACTCCCTCTATTCCAGCAAGGGCAGACGCTATCTCATGTTGGTATTGTTCACTTGCAGACGATACTCCAAAGATGAGCCGTTTGTATCTGTATACCCCATTGTGGACTGCAAATGTTGTAATCTGACGAGACTGTGGTGTCAACTCCAGTTGGTGGTATCCCCATTTGAGATCTAGCTTGCTAAAGAACATGGATCCGTTCATGCTTTGTAAGAGCTCATCGACAGTGGGGATGGGGTATCGCTCTCTGATGATTGCTCGATTAGCTTGTCGCATGTCAAGACATAGTCTGATTTCAGAATTGGCTTTTGGCACTATTACAACTGGATTAACCCATGGTGTAGGTCCGTTCACTTCTTCTATGATGTCCATTTTAGAAGTTCTTTATCTTTTCCTCCACAGGACCCCTCAGATTAAACGGTATTCGTCCTAAAGGCTGGGCCACTGGCTGAACATTTTGGTCTATATATAAGCTGATTTGTTTGGTTTTCAGCTTACCAACTCCTTGGAAAACTTCTGGGTATTGTGAAAGAAGTGTTTGTTTGAGGTCTGTTATTGCTGCAATGTTTGTGCCTATCTTCAGCACTCCAAGTTTCATAGCAGTATCTCTCCCCAGTAATGGTTCTCCAGTCCCTTTGATGACAATGAACTCTGCAGATATTATCCGGTTGTCTATTCTAGCTTCACACTCAAAAGCTCCCTTTATTGGCAAAGGTTTATCAGATGAGTAAGAGAACAATTTCCTCTCTGTTTCTGGTATATATGAATGGCATTTGATATTCATTGATTTCAGTCTTTCCCACGTACTTTCGTCAATGATATTGCTGGTTGCACCTGAGTCTACAAGCATTTTTAAATTGACGTTTCCCAAGCAAACATTTAGTCTATCCTCCATGTAATTATCTTGGATGACGAATGCATATTCAGGTTGACCTTCAACTTGGTTTACTGTTTGCTGTTTCACATTTTTAGTCTTGCACATTTTTGAGAAATGATCTCGTCCTTTACATTTATGGCATGTCTGACCTCTCGCGGGACATTTTAAATCTCTCCTAAGTGATCAGAATTACCACATCGATAGCACTGTTTATTCACCTTACTGCATTCTGCATGTTGTTTTCCCTTAAATTTCCCTTTCATTTGTTTTCCTCCTTTGTTCCAGACGCGATTCACAGACTCTTTATCAGGTGTAGATGTCTCACTAACCGATGATGCACCCATCTGTTCCTCTATCCGTTCACAGAGCGCAGCAACCTCCAATGCGCGATCTAGTGTGAGGTTAGGTCCCTCCTCCAAAAGTTTGCGACGCACATATGTTGACGAACATTTGCCTACTATGGCATCCCGAATCTGATTATTCATGTCATCCGCAAATGCACAGTCTCGCTGCCTGTCTGAGACGCGTTGTAAACTGCTGAACAGTCTCTCCGGAGTTTTGGGAAAGTTTATAAAATGATTGCCTTGCATACGCATTATTTACCCGTGGAACGAAGTATGCATCCAAAGCTGCAACGGCCGCGTTATAATCAACAGCCTCTCCCGTGTTCGGCAAGGTTGAGAAAATATCCTGAACATCAGGTCCAGCATGATGCAAAAGAAGTGCTCTGCGTCTCTGACGAACTGCCGCTGTCGCGTCCTCAGCGATTATCAGTCCTTTTCCGTCCGCGTAAAGTTCAAATGATGTCAGCCACCTTGTCCATCTCGGACCAAGAGTTGCGGGATCTTTGTAGCACTCAAATGTAGGAATACCTGACTTTTCCATCGTGTATAATCAGTACTAATATCCACACAGCTGCATCCTCGTCGCCAATGTTGTGTATCTGTTTTATTTACTTAGTTTATCTTATTAACCAAGTCACACACACCAAACGGGATTCTGAACATCACCTTTACTCGTGTTCTCCAGCACACTACACATATTTAACATCCTGCTCCCAGTATGCATTGCACTTTCATTTCTTAAAGATACAAAGCATCATTCCAGTACATGACAACACCCAGGCCTGATTACTGCCACGTCTGTTTGCAATCAAGAAATCTCTTAAATAGGACCTGCCTGACAAAGTGAAGTAGACCAAAAGATCCTCAAAAGCTAGACAGCATGCATAGAAACAGAAACAAATAAAAAAGAAAGTAATTGCGATCTATCAGTCTGGTTATAAAGCCATTTCTAAAGCTTTGAGACTCTAGCAGTGAGAGCCATTATTCACAAATAGCAAAAACATGGAACAGTGGAGAACCTTCCCAGGAGTGGCCAGCCAACCAACATTACCCCAAGAGCACAGTGACGACTCATCCAAGAGGTCACAAAAGACCCCACAACAACATCCAAAGAACTGCAGGCCTCACTTGCCTCAGTTAAGGTCAGTGTTCATGACCACCATAAAAAGAGACTGGGCAAGAATGGTCCGCATGGCAGAGTTCTAAGACGAAAACCGCTGCTTATCTCAGTTTTGCCAGAAAACATCTGATGATCCCCAAAACTTTTGGGAAAATACTCTGTGGACAAAAGTTTACCTTTTTGGAAGGTGTGTGTCCCATTACATCTGGTGTAAAAGTAACACAGCATTTCAGAAAAAGAACATCATACCAACAGTATGCTGTTTTGCTGCTTCGGTACCTGGAAGACTTGCTGCTAAAATGGAACCATGAATTCTGCTGTTTGCCGAAAAATCCTGAAGGAGAATATCCGGCTATTTGTTCCTGATCTCAAGTAGAAGCAACCCTGGGATCTGCAGCAGGACAATGATCCAAAAAACCAGCATGTCCACCTCTGAATGGCTGAAGAAAAACAAAATGACGACTTTGGAGTGGCCTAGTCAAAGTCCCGACCTGAATCCTATTAAGATGCTGTGCATGACCTTAAAAATGCGCTTCATGCTCGAAAACCCTCCAATGTGGCTGAATTACAACAATTTTGCTTAAATGAGTGGACCAATATTCCGCCACAATGTTGTAACAGACTCATTGCTGGTTATTGCAAACGCTTGATTGCAGTTGTTACTGCTAAGGGTGGCCCAACCAGTTAATAGGATTAGGGGCAAACACAGGGCCATGTAGTTTTGGATTTTGTTTTCCCTCAATAATAAAAACCTTCATTTGAAAACTGCATGTTGTGTTTACTTGTGTTATCTTTTACTAATATTAAAATTAGTTTTATGATCTGAAACATTAAAGTGTGACAAACATGAAAAAAAATAAGAAATCATGAAGGGGCAAACAGTTTTTCACACCACTGTATAATGCAGCTTTCATGTCTTTTTTGCAAATTAGTTTTTCCTCAATAATAGAATTTGCTCAATATGTACATAGACAATAGATATACAGGCATTATATTCAAGATGATGAACATATACAGCTTTGATTTATGTCTTTATTTCTAATCATCTTTATTTGTAGATGAGCTCAGTGAAGCTGTTGCGCCCTCGTCTGAATGGAATCCTGTTCAAGCTGACATTTGAGGAGCAAGTAAACAACATTCGTCCTGACATCATGAATGTCACTTTTGCATGTGAGGAAGTGAAGAAAAGTGAGGGGTTCAGCAGGCTACTAGAATTGGTACTGCTTGTGGGAAACTACATGAACGCCGGCTCAAGAAATGCTCAGACGTTTGGGTTTAACATCAACTTCCTCTGCAAGGTACCATGCCATATATTAGTATTTCTGTTTACCTTTTATACTCTCATAATTTAATTACATATTTAAATGGTTATAAAAATCTAACCCTGGGCTCAGAGTTCCTTCTTTTGTATTATTAGTTGAGCTGATTGGTTGGCTTGAGATCCTGCAGAAGCTTTAAAGATCCTGTTGACCTGGTTTCATACAGTAATTGATTTCTTGCTATTATCTATATCACAGGTGTTAAATTAAAGGCCTGTGGGCCACACTGGGCCTGCCACCTCATTTAATGTGGCAGGGATTTATTTCATTCTGATTGCACCACCATATTCTCACCTTATTTATTGACAGAAGGTTTTTCTTGATTCTTTCGAAAGATTAAACTAAGATTACCTTTTTTGTAGTTTGTAGAAGGAAAGGATGGGCTTATGATCAAAAGCACCTACATTATCTGTCAAACATGGAGGCTGTGTTATGTCATAGACATTTCTGATACCATTAGTACTGGTTCAATGTACAGATCAGTACTTTCTGCTCAAATTAAATGAAATGCTGAACAACTAACACATTTGTAACACTTTATATTACAGAGGAATTTGTAAGTAATACAAAATATTAAAAGCAGCAGAAGAGTTTGTTTAGGCAGATAAGTGGGATGTTCTTAAATGGTTGTTATTCGACCCCAACCCATTGAAAATGCTTTGATTTACTAAAGGCAGAAAAGATCCACAAACAAGCAGCAACTGAAGGCAGCTGAAGCATAATCGTTAATTTGTCTAATCACCTTTGAACCTGTGAAAATGTAGGGACTTTTTCCCCCAATTCCCTTGTGACCAACGCTTCATGATTGGTTAAATACAGAGGTAAAATTACAAGTTTTGTGCCACTGTCCAGATACTTATGGCTGACTGTATATGTAGTTAAGGCGAAAAGTTATATACACCAATCTCAGGTTACCAGCTCTACACATTTAATGTTACCATTGTTACCAAGGAAATTAGGGCATCTACTTCAAACAACTGATAATGTAACAATGATAGATTTATTTTTAATTTAATTTACTATATCAGAGTTCCAGTGGGTTTACATAAATTATTTTAAATGTCTATTTAAACTGTCTGGAAATTACATAAATGTCTATTGATTTTACAAGTTTTTTTTTTATATTCTATTTGTCATTATTGCAATTTATTGTTAGCACAATTGTTGCTGTAAAAGGGACTTACCAGTGCTTTGCCTTTGATACCATGGGAAAATGCTGGTAACTCATGCCCAGAAAATAGATGCTTAGATGCAATTTCCAAAATATCTGAAGAAACTGTAAGCATCTGTTTAGACATTTGTATACAGTAGGGCAAAAAAGTATTTAGTCAGCCACCAATTGTGTAAGTTCTCCCACTTATAAAGATGAGAGAGCACTGTAATTTTAATCATAGGTACACTTCAACTATGAGAGACAAAATGAGAAAAAAAAAATCCAGAAAATCACATTGTCTAATAATTTATTTGCTAATTATGGTGGAAAATAAGTATTTGGTCAATAACAAAAGTTCATCTCAACACTTTGTTATATACCCTTTGTTGGCAATGACAGAGATCAAACGTTTTCTGTCAGTCTCCACAAGGTTTTTACACACTGTTGCTGGTAGTTTGGCCCATTCCTCCATGCAGATCTTCTCTAGAGCAGTGATGATTTGGGGCTGTCGCTGGGCAACACAGATTTTCAACTCCATCCAAAGATTTTCTCTGGGGTTGAAATGCTTCTTATGAAGCCACTCCTTTGTTGCCCCGGCGGTGTGTTTGGGATCATTGTCATGCTGAAAGACCCAGCCACGTTTCATCTTCAATGCCCTGCTGATGGAAGGAGGTTTTCACTCAAAATCTCACGATATATGGCCCCTTTCATTCTTTCCTTTACACAGATCAGTCATCCTGGTCCCTTTGCAGAAAAACAGCCCTAAAGCATGATGTTTCCACCTCCATGCAACTCAGCATTCTTTCTTCTCCAAACACGACCAAGTTGTGTTTTTACCAAGAAGTTCTATTTTGGTTTCAATTGACCATATGACATTCTCGCGATCCTCTTCTGGATTATCCAAATGTTCTCTAGCAAACTTCAGACGGGCCCAGACATGTACTGGCTTAAGCAGGGGGACACGTCTGGCACTGCAGGATTTGAGTCCCTGGTGGCGTAGTGTGTTACTGATGGTAGCCTTTGTTACTTTGGTCCCAGCTTTCTGTAGGTCATTCATTAGGTCCCCCTGTATGGTTCTGGGATTTTTGCTCACCGTTCTTGTGATCATTTTGACCCCACAAGGTGAGATCTTGGAGCCCCAGATCGAGGGAGATTATCAGTGGTCTTGTATGTCTTCCATTTTCAAATAATTGCTCCGACAGTTGATTTCTTCACACCAATCTGCTTACCTATTGCAGATTCAGTCTTCCCAGCCTGGTGCAGGTCTACAATTTTGTTTCTGGTGTCCTTTGACAGCTCTTTGGTCTTGGCCATAGTGGAGTTTGGAGTGTGACTGTTTAAGGTTGTGGACAGGTGTCTTTTATACTGATAACAAGTTCAAACAGGCGCCAATAATACAGGTACCAAGTGCAGGACAGAGGAGCCTCTTAAAGAAGTAGTTACATGTCTGTGAGAGCCAGAAATCTTGCTTTTTTTTGTAGGTGACCAAATACTTATTTTCCACCATAATCTGCAAATAAATTCTTAAAAAATTAGACAATGTGATTTTCTGGATTTTTTTTTCTCATTTTGTCTGTCATAGTTGAAGTGTTCCTATGATGAAAATTACAGGCCTCTCTCATCTTTTTAAGTGGGAGAACAATTGGTGGCTGACTAAATACTTTTTTGCCCCACTCTACATATAAATACATAAATACATAACACCGAAGAAATGGGTAATAGAGAAAGATTTATCATATACCAAAGCATGTGCTGTGCCTGTCAAAAGTTTGGAAACACCTAGTACTTTATGTTTTTTCAGAAATAAATGCATATTCATTTTGTTTATATGCAGCTATCTAGGTAATTTAATGGTATGAACATTTACTTTGACCAAACAAATATATAAATGTACAGATGTTAAACTTAGTTTTCATCAAAAAGAAAAATAAATAAATAAATTAATGATAATAATAATAATAATAATAATAATAATAATAATAATAATAATAATAATAATAAAAACTTCCTTACCATGAAAAACAGATTTGCACACTCTTGGCATCCAGATAGTTAAATTAAATACTTTACCACACCTTTTGTGAAACTTGCAAAAAATATGTTTTTCACTTTTCAGCTTTCTGATGCCATTCTGGGCAGGCAATTCTATGATAGATAGCATTTCAGCTGACTTTGTGGCCTCACTTACTAAGCTTGTACGCTATGCCTCAGGTCATTCTCTTGTTGTATGGTGAAGTTGATTCCACTTAGCTGGAGTTTAGCTGAAATTAAATTGTTTTAAAGAATGATAGTCATGTTGGGTCATTATTGCTTTCACCAAGAATAGACTCCTGTTCCAAAACAACACTAAATCAAAGCTCACACCTCCATTTTTAAGTGTGAGTGTAAAGCAGTCTGGTAATATTTGGTGTAACCACCAAGGCTGGCACAGATCAACTTATAATTTTATTATTTTTGGCCCAGCAAATGCCCAGACACAGGACTCATTTTCATGTCAGCTCTAAATGAGGCAGATTAAGTCACAGTTAGAAAAACACCTCTGCTTCTCCTAGGTAAATGTGGTACAGATCACATAGCTTCATTCCTATTTGAGTGCTAATCATTAACATATTTTAGCATATATTATTAGTATTTGTTCAACTTATATAAAATGCTGTTTTAATTAATTTAACAGATCTAATGCCTAAACAGTGTTTAAACAGTGTTAAAATACAAAAACAGTTTATCCTATTTTGAAATATTTGTATCTCTCTGTTATTACCAGAAAAATTATATTTAACGAGCATAAACCGACAGTAATTTTTTTGGTCATAGTTTCATAGTTTCATAGATGCACTTTCAGATTGGTGTCTATTAACACACAAAAGCAAGACTGTGACTATTAAGAAAATTGTGTGTAAACAACCTTTTCTTTAAAAATATCTAACATAGAGCATTTTATTGGATCATTATTGCATGAATACTTTTTAGAGAGGAGGATGTGATCTGGCTCACCCGTAGCTTCTGATCTATTAGCAAGCCCCAGTTTTTGGTAGTGGACAGTTGGATAGGAAATGGCATGGCTGGCCATACTGGATACATTCATCTGCTTTCAGCCTTTGATCATGTTCAGTAAGCCAGGCCCAAGATGGTCCGCCACCATTTCCCTACATCACTCCTGCATGTAATTATATAAGCTTTCTTGTCCTTCTGTAGCATGTTTTTCCTTCTCTGATCTTCTTTCTCAGTTCTCTCTGGACAGTTTTTAGCTGTTCCCTTTTAACAGATTTTAAAACCCTTTTTTTCTCTTTAAGGAGAGCCTTTATATCAGGGTTGATCCATATGTTTGTTGTTGGGAAAACACCGTGCAGCCCTGGTGGGTACAGTATTCTCCATACAGAAGCTGATATTGTTGTAATACAGCCTGTTATATTGTCAATATTCTCCCCAAGTGGATTGCAAAATTCCACCCACATAGTCGTTGGTAAATTATTAGTACATGACTTAATTAAATATCCTTTCCATCATTATCAGCATGATTTTATTTTGGAGATTGAAAGATGGCTTATAAATTTGATCCTTTTGCCATGGTGTCTTTTTTTATGTATCGCACATCACCATTTTCTCTTTATCTTACTTAATTCACACTAATTTAGCTTTTCTGTATATTATCTCTGGATTATCTTTTTATTTGCTGATGCACTGCTACATATTTTTATTGCCATAGTTTGCGTCACTTTGTCTTTTTTTAATAGTACTAGTAATTTATGTATTTTTAGCACTTAGTGTGTAAACGCCTTTTATGTACCGTAATTTCTGGACTATAAGCCGCCCCCACTGAATTTTACAAATATTTTTATTTTTAACATAAATAAGCCGCACCTGTGTATCTACAGGTGCGGTGCCTACACGGAAACTAATGAACTTTACACAGGCTTTACAGAAAGAGAGTGTCTGTTACACGGTGTAACGGGTGAAATATGTCGTGGCTCCTTTAAGAGCAGAGCGCCATTTTGGGAATAGCACGTCACTGCATTCTTCCGCTATTACTGTGTGTGTGTGTGTGTGTGTGTGTGTGTGTGTGTGTGTGTGTGTGTGAGAGAGAGAGAGAGAGAGAGAGACTAAGGATTATGTGATCATTATTTTCTGATGCTCATTTCTAAGTTTCTTTGACTAACCCATAACGCTGTTGCCAAGAAAAATAAAAAAGCACGAGTTTTGGAAACCTGTCTGTGCTTATCAGATTTCATTTGCAACTGGAGTTTTAGTGAGCTCTCCCTTCACCCTGACTCAACGTGTTACAACGGCTTGTATCTAAACAGTAGCCGACCAAGAAAGTCATTGTTCACGGTCTTCCTCCTTCCTTTCACAACTGTATTTCTCTCAGGAGTTTATCTTTTGGCATCGTCGTGCGTTTAAAAATCAACACCGGTGAAAGTTTTTCTCCCGAATCCGTGCAGCTCAGAACACAGGTGAGGTGCGTTTTTTTCGTTTCCGTTCGGAAATTTCATTGGTCTAATGTTATGTCGCTCAGTTTTTTTGGCTTGAAGTTTGTGAAACCGGGAAAAACCCAGGAAAAATCCATAAATTAGCCGTTTCGTTGTTTAAGCCGCGGGGTTCAAAACATGGGAAAAGCGGCGTATAGTCCGAAAAATACGGTAATTGGGGCGGAATATTTTTGTTTCATTAGAGAAAATCTTTCTAGAAAGCTTTACTAACTAATAAATGAGGCCTAATGTTAGTTTAGATTGAATAGACACAGTCTTTTTTGTTTTAGATGTAACAGATAAAAACAAGCGAGCATATAATGATGACAGTTTGTGGCGCAACAATAAACAAATTACAATAAAAAATTGTAATTATTCAGAGTAAGCAGATGATTGATCCTCATTTAATAATCGTGTGAGTGAGATGAGAGCATTTATGTGTGGCATATATGTCTGAGAGAGCAGTATTTATGAAGCATGTGTTCACATTGGGGGTGAGAGGAGCATTGTGGCAAGGTTTTATTATTACTGGGTTGGGCACACTGAGGTGGGTGGTGCTAATTATCTCTCTCTGCATGGTGCTTGAGCTATAATCAAAAGAAAATTAATATGGAACAAATTACTGAAGTGGCAGTCATATTCCTGGACCCCTGACTGACATTCTGCTGTGTTTTGCTGGTTCAGCCCCTGTCTTTTTATTGGTTGACTTCTTAATGTCTGTTCCAGTGAATTTATTTTAAGCCCATGTGTAACTAATTTTACATGTTTATCTGATAATGACATGTTAACTAATGTAAATATGAATATATTACTTTAATCTTCAAAATGTAACCATTCATAATCGGAGTCACGCTCTGCTGCACTGTCTTCCTTAATTGTGTAGCGTGCCATTGTCTATAGAAAGTCAGTGTAACTGATAAAGCATGGTTCAAGTTTTAGCATTAGTGTAGGGCGGGCATCATCAAATGGCGGACCGCGCCATCTTTGATATTAATGGCGGACCGCGCCATCTTTGATATTAATAAAAATATAAATTATTTGTTCATGCGCAGCTAATCTACTAATTACGACAGGAGCGTCATCAATAGCCAAGCCAATCAAATCGATTGTTTACCTTTCAGCAACAGCGAGTGTGAGAGAGAGATAGAGAGGAGATGAGAGAAAATGGCTTGCTCAAAAATGAGAAAAGTAGATGCTGAAAAACAAACTTTTAAAGATGAATGGATGGACAAATACATGTTTATTCTCCCTGCAGCCAGTTCTAAACCTTTGTGTCTCATATGCTGTGGCAACGTTAAGCGTCACTATGAGACCAAACACGGGTCGTTTGAGGAAATGTACCCGCAGAAGTCCGCAGTGAGGGCAAGTAAAATTATTGAATTGAAAGCACAGTATGACAGGTCTACTCGTGTCATCACGCATGCATTTACAGGGCAGCAACGTGCAAATGAGTGTTCGTTAAAGATCGCGTGGATTTTGGCGCAACAAAAGAAAGCATTCAGCGATGTGACAGTTGTAAAGGAGTGCTTAAATGCGGCTGCAGAAACTTTACTTGACGGTAAACAAAAAGACGACGTGTGAAAAAATAAAAAAAAATCCCATTGTCATTGTGAGATGAAAAAGGGAGCTGCTCAAAGTTCTGCACTTTTCTTTTATTCAGTAAATTCTGCCCTGTTCTATTTTACTTGAAATGTAGACATTCGCCTAAGTTTCCTGTGTTATTTTATTTAAAATGTAGTTCATGTTTTAAAAAGGTGGCAGCTCAAATGTCTTTTGTTTATTTTTTTTCTTGAAGATTAAAAGCACTTTTATTTTATTCAAAAGATTCTGAATGTTTTACATTACTTGAAATAGGCCCTAAGTTCAGGCTGCTCAAAGCTGTGTTTGCACTTTTTATTTATTTTATTCAGAATAATTTCAGTGTCTGTTACTTGACATGTAGTAAAGACAACCACAGTATTGTTTTCCATTCAAGTGCCATACAAGTTCAGACTTTTCGGTATGTTAAAAGCATAATACTTTGAAAACACTTGAAATTTAACAATAAATTATATAGAAATGTATGTGCGTTATTGATTTTATTATCATGAGGGTACACTATTTTAAGTGACAACATAAGATCCGGACCTTTGCTGGGAGAAAATTTTAGTAACTGGACCTCTTTGAATTTTAATTGAATACCCCTGGTGTAGGGTGTGTGTGTGTGTGTGTGTGTGTGTGTGTGTATGTGTATGTGTGAGTAGACCAGTTGCAGTTTAGAATGACATCTTTCTCTTTTTGGTATGACTATAAATAGAGTTTTTTAACTTGTTGCCATAGCTATAGTGGTAAAAAATGTGTTTGAAGCCCATTACTACCAGTTGGAGACCATATATATATATATATATATGGCTATACATTTTTTTTCTGGGTTTACTAATGAGAAGATTTATCAAGATTGTGCCATAATTTAGAATGTTTTATTTCTTCTTTTTTTTTAAATGCAAAATGTGAAATCATTATGATTCTTTTGTGATTTTCTGAAGTTGCTATTAATTTCAAATAGCACACAAATAGATTAATGTTGTTTTAAACTCCTTCTTTTGCTCAATTGGAAGTTGTGCAGTAATTAGTTTAAAATCAAGAGCAGAAAGAGCTTTATTGCCAAGTATGTTTGCACTTGCAATAAATTTGTTTTAGTGACAAAAATAATCTAAATATGCCAGTATTTGAAGTTTGTATACATAGGACCCACAGTGGCAAAAATTCTGTTAATCTGAACAGTTAAGCGCGTGGAAGTTGAAATGATCTCCAAAAAGCATAAAGTTACATACGACACATTTCCTTTATATTTTAAACATTGTTTTTTTTTTTTTTTTTTTTTCTATCTTTTCCTTTTTCAAAATAACAGTAAAAGAAAAGGGCTCCCTGCATAGTCAGTACCTAGTAGCACCCCCTTTAGCAAGTATCAGGTTGTAAATGGTTTTTGTAGCCAGCCAAGAGTCTTTCAGTTCTAGTTTGAGGGAATTTCACCCATTCTTCCTTACAACAGTCTTCCAGGCCTGGGCCATCTTGCATGCACTGCTCTTTTGAAGTCTATCTCCAGATTTCCAATTATGTTTAGTTCAGGAGGCTGTGAGGGCCTTGGCAAAATCTTCAGGTGCGCCTCTTGAGGTTGTCCATCGTGGATTTTAAGGTGTGTTTAGGATCATTATCCATTTTTATAAGCTATTTTAAAGCTAACCTTTTTTTCAACTGTAGCTTTTTTACAGATGGTGTGATGTTTGCTTTCAGAATTTGTTAAAATGGAATTAAATACCTTCTTCCCTCTACCCATAAACAGTTCAACAGTTGGACTGGTATTGTTTTCATGAATTTATGTGCCCTTTGTTCTTCAAAAATACCTTAACTTATTGCGGCCAAAGAGTTCTATTTTAACCTTATTGGCTTGTCTAAATGTTCTTTTGCAAAATTCACATACTGAATTTTGTGGTGAGGTTTTCTTCTGATGATTCTTACATGAAGTTTATATTTGTGCAGGTGACTTCAGAGTTTGCCAAATCTTCCTGGAGGTCAATCAAATGGGGGTCCTGACTTGCTTTTACAGCAATCCTACGAGCAGTTCTCTCTGATATTTTTCTTGGTCTTCCAGACCTTATCTTGACCTCCATTGTTCCTGTTAACTGCTATTTCTTAATTACATTCCGAACTGAGGAAAACTGATTTTTACCAGGGGCGCCCAAATGTTCACATACTATTGTGTATGTTATTATACATTACTAGGTACAGAAAAGCCATAGATGTAGGTGGCTAGCTTGTCTTGAATGCTAAGGAAAAATAAGACCTTCATTCAAACTTAATGTTCTGAGTATTTACAGTACTACATGTTGGTATAATTTCAATAACTAAATTTCTGCAATCATCTAAATTTTTTCATAGCTTCGGGACACAAAGTCAACGGATCAGAATTCAACACTTATGCATTTCTTGGCTGAAAAGAGTGAGGAGATGTATCCAGAGATCCTAAAGTTCCCTGATGAACTGGCGCATGTGGAGAATGCCAGCAAAGGTAAGGTACTTCTTTACGCAATATACGCAATGGCATACATTCTTTTTACAATTCACAGTTTGGCATAAATGTTTATAGCTATACATCAAGATGCAAATATTTTAAATTACAATTGTACTGTACCAATTTGTGCTAAGTCCAAGGGACATATGCTGGTTGATTAGTGTAAATATCTTAATTCATATATTTTAACATGAATACTCATAGTATAGCAGTGTACTTCTGTTTTCACCTGGTGCTCACTGGCCATCATTTTAATGTATCTCTTTTTGTTTTATATGTATAGGTGTCTAATTAATATGGCAATTAGTATTAAAAATGCTGTAGTTAGGCCAATGTTTTATTTGTGTTGCAGGGATGTATAGGCATGTGTTGAATGAATGTTTTATATGTCGTTTTTTAGGAAGTTATTTGCCAGTAGCAGAAGATCTCTTTAGCTAATTATTTTGATGAATTTGTTTAACAGTATAACCCTGCAGATTAGAAACAGCCTGGCATGACAAATGTAATTAGAATGAATTTAAATGAATAACATTTTAATTGTCATATAGCACTTTTAATTTTGTTATGCATTTAATGCTGTTAAAGTTTTGAATAGTGCACCTATCCTTTAATAAGAATTGCATTTCATAATATTTCTGGTGCAATAAGAGAATCTAATTAAAACACGGGGGGTCCTTTATTTAGGTATAATTGAGAATACAGTTTAAGAATCTAAAATAAGGTTACAGAATGTCTTAAACAGTGGAAGGAAAAGTTTCAATGCAGAGCACATAGACATATTTGTTGCACTTGAAATTGTATTCTGTGATATGTGAATGATTGTTGGTTTGGCCATTCTGCTAATTATCTTGTCAGTAAACTATGATTTTTAAAAAAAAATTTTAATAAAGTGTCTGGTTAAGCCCATTTAGACAGGGTTATGGGTGGCCAAGGCTCATTAATGCACGTGGGGAGCAAAGGCTAGCCCATGTGGTCCGATCCAACAGACGAGCAACTGTAGCTCAAATTGCTAAAGAATTAATGCTGTTAATGCTTGATGGGTCAGGACTGTTTTGGCAGCAAAAGGGGGACCAACACAATATTAGACAGGTGTTCATAATGTTATGCCTGATCTGTGGCCATAAAGATATGCCTGGTAGGTGTGTGTTATATCTTCCAAGACGCTCAAGTACACCGAATGTCTGCTAGAGGAGACAATATAAGGCATGGAAAAATAGTTGGTTTAGAGACATTCTTACCCTTCACCCTCTGGATAGCTGTGGCTTGGCTAAAGCTAATTGTGTAGGTAATTAATAAATATAACCTTGTTTTGCTTTAGAGCATTTTTATTAAAGATATTAAAAGGATAAAATCTGTATTCAATTTAGAACATCTCTGACAGGAAAAGTATGGCTTTTCTGAAAATGGTGAATACAAAAAAGCCTTTCCAAAAATGTAATAGCCCATGTTTAATGCAAAACATCTAAATTGGGCATGTGGGCATCAAAACTGAACCGCTGTCTACAAAAATTGATCAGTATTTAAGAAGAGTTTCAGTGTTCCAATTGGCATTCAGATTTCTAAGATTTCAGTCTAATTCACAAGTGTAGAATGTGTCTTGACTTATGCAGACACATAACATGCTACATGATTTGTAGTTAGTTGTTCTCTCACTAATGTTTTTACTATATAAAATAATTTTTCCTATTGTCAAATCTTACATCATCATCTTCTTTCGGCTTCTCCCATTAGGGGTCGCCACAGCGGATCATCTGTCTCCATACCCCCTGTCCTCTACATCTGCCTCTTTCAACCCAACTACCTGCATGTCTTCCCTCACCACATTTATAAAGCTCCTCCTTGGCCTTCCTCTTTTCCTTCTTCCTGGTGGCTCTATTCTCTGCATTCTCTTACTGATATACCCAATGTCCCTCCTCTGCACATGTCCAAACCATCTCAATTTCGCCTCCCTCACCTTGTCTCCTAAATATAATACCACAACTTCTCTCTCGGCACCCTGCCGTACGCTTTCTCTAAATTCGCAAACACACAATGCAACTCCTTCTAACCTTCTCTATACTTCTTCATCCATATCTTTAAAGCAAATAATGAGTCTGTGGTGCTCTTCCTCAGCATTAAACCATACTGTTGCTCACAGACGGTCACCTCTTCTCTCAGCCTGGCTTCCACTACTCTTTCCCATAACTTCATGGTGTGACATCAATTTTATTCCCTTGTAGTTACTGCATGTCTGCACATCTCCCTTATTCTTAAAGGTTGGTACCAGCACACTCCTTCTCATTCCTCAGGCATCCTCTCGCCTTCAAAAATCCTGTTAAGCAATCTTGTTAAAAACTATTGCCATCTCTCCTAAACATCTCCATGCTTCTACCGGTGTCATCTGGTCCAACCGACTTTCCACTCTTCATCCTCTTAATTGCTGCTCTCACTTCCTCCTTACTAATCCTATCCACGTCCTGCTTTACCATCTCCACACCATCCAACCTTTTTTTCTCATTTTCCTCATTAATCAGCTGCTCCAAATCCATCTTCTTAACACACTCTCCTCACTAGTCAACACATTTCCATCTCCATCCTTTATTGCTCTAACTTACAGCACATCCTTCCCAGCTCGGTCCCTCGGTCTGGCCAATCGATACAAATCTTTTCTCCTTACTTAGTTTACAACTTCTCATACAGCTCCTCATATGCCTTTCCCCTTTCTTTTGCCACATCCCTCTTTTCCTGCTGCCACATCTCTTTGTACTCCTGCCTAGTTTTCGAATCACTCTGTCAATCCCAATTCTGTTTTGCCAACCTCTTTCTCTTTATGCTTTCCTGCACTTCCTCGTTTTACCACCACATCTCTTTGTCTTCCTTTTTATTTCCAAATGTCACATCATGTATATTTTTTAGTCTCCCTTATCAAATCTGCAGTAGTTGCCTAATCATCCAGCACTTCTTTACCACCACTGAGCCCCTGTCTGACCTCTTCTCTGAATCTCACACTACAGTGTTCCCCCTTCAGTTTCAAACATCTTATTCTTCTTTCCGTCTTCACTCTCCTCCTCTTCTTCTTCACCCCAAAACCATCCTACTGACCACCATTCGATGCTGTCTAGCTACATTGTCCCCTGCCAACACTTTACAGTCTTTTCCAATCTCCTTCAGGTTGCATCTCCTACATAGAACATATTCCACCTGTGTGCACCTTCCTCCACTCTTATATGTCACCCTATGATCCTCCTTCTTAAAATAAGTGTTCACCACTGCCATTTACATACTTTTAGCAAAATCTACCACCATCTGCCCTTCCACATTCCTCTTCTTAAGGCCATACCTACCCATCACCTCCTCATCACTTCTGTTCCCTTCACCTACATGCCTATTTAAATCTGCCCCAATAAGCAGACTTCTATTACTAGCTACCCCTTCTACCACTTCATCTAACTCACTCCAGAATTTTTCCTTCTCCTCCATCTCACAACGGTTGTTGGTAACCTGGGCCTCGACCTATCCGGTATGAATTTCTCTTTCATGATCCGCATATTTGATTTGGCACATGTTGGATGCCCTTCCTAATGCAACCCTCCCTATGTATCTGGGCTTGGGACTGGCACTAAGAGTGCATTGGCTTGTGCAACCCTAATGGCTGGGTTCTAATGTGAAAATCTTAATACATTCCTGTATTTTTGTATATTCTCTGTACCACCTACTACAGTTTTCTGCTCTCTAGCTGGGTGCTCTGAACTGTTTGTGATTGTCATTGACACATATGAGTATACTTAATTTATCTCACTGTTCTACAGAATAACCCAATTAAATTGTGTTTGTGTTAATCCTGTAATCTATCTATGTAAAATGTAATATCTCATGTAGTATATTACAGATGATACTGCTGGCCAATTCCAAGCCCAAACATCCACAAGAAAACAGTTTTTTCATTCTATTACTAACAAAGTAGCACTAAGGGCCATTATTGTCTGTGGCCCATGTCTGATGTGGAGCTTCAATTAGCTGTTGTTATCTTGTCTGTTTGGGCTTCCTATGTGAACTCCACTGTGGCAGCGGGTCAAGAGTGGAGGGCGGAGTCAGCCGAAAAATCTGACTGATGAGTCTAATCAGTGCACTAATTCGCTTTTCCAAGACCCTTCCACGCTTCTCTGCTTGGTGTGTCTGTTTCCCCTGAGGCTGGTGTCTTTCTTCTTTTTATTGGCTTCGCCAGACTGAAAAAAAAGTGCACTGATTAGTCTCATCGGTTACAGGTGTTATCTAACTGCTGCCACATCCATTTTTTTTCACATCACCTAAAACATGCTGGTTCATCCTAATCTGAATGTAGAGTATATACTAAATAAATCACACCTCAACAACAATAAAACTATAATGAAAGGATGTTTGCTGTCACCCAGATGAGGTTGGGTTCCCTTTTTTTTCTCGGTCCTCTTAAGGTTTCTTCCTCATACCATCTCGGGGAGTTTTTCCCTTGTCACAATTGCTTCTCATTAGGGATATATTTATGAGGGATAAACCTAAAGGCACTAAACATAAATTCATATTTTACAGTGCTGTGAAAAAATATTTATCCCTTCTCAATTTTTTATTGTTTTTTCACATTTGTCACTCTTGAATGATTTTCAGATCATCAAGCAAATTTTTATATTACTCATTAATCATATTACACACGAGTAAATACAAAAAAAAAATTTTAAATGATGATTTCATGCATTAAAGAAAAAAGCTGTCCAAAGCTGTTCAAACCTGCCTGGCCCTATGTGAAACAGTAATTGCCCTATAAACCTAATAAACCTAATGCCATATATTTTCTGCCATTGATTCACAACTCACTTTTCTAGCCAAACACCCCCAAAGCATGAGGCTACCCCCATGTTTCACATTTGGAATGGTGTTTTTTGGATTAAAAGCTGAGATATTTCTCCCAAACATTTAACTGGTTGTCATGTTTAAACAGTTTTTTAGTTTGTAGATTTATTTTTAACTACAAACTTCTGTTTAGCTAAATTAAATGCATGTTTTAGAATAGAGATTCCTTGCTACAGCCTTTCTTGGTGGTATAGGAACTGTAATGGTCTATGTAAACATATATTGGGCATTTTGGACCTTGAAGCCACCACCGTTTTTCATTTCTTTTATTGTTGTCTTATCACAATATTGATCCTTAAGTTAATGTGTGCCTCATTACTGAATAATGCAGTGTCTGTGTGGTCATATGATTATATTTGCAACTAGTTGTTTGGACAGCTTATGGTAGTTTCAGTTGATAGCAAATTGCTGTTAAGGAGAAGCTAAAATTCTAGTTCTACTAAGTAGAGTTCTACTTCTTTTGAGGTCTTGGTGGAGTTGCTTAAGATTGGGTATTAATTATGACTTCTAAGTCATTTAGTCAGTTGTCAAATCTTCCAGACTGTTTAATGAGACTGTTTAATTTGGTTTATGTAGGAATTGCAAAACGAATGTTTGGTACATGAACTGTGTGGGTGTATTTAAATATGTAAACCTTTGGCCTCAACTGTAACTTTGTAGTAAATATCCTAAATAAACAAAATTGTGGGAATAGTGCAAATTACAATGTATTTCTCTTAATTGAATTGATTTTTTTTTTATATAATAATCCTATTTTATTTTATTATTCTCATTTCTCATCTTAGTCATACTTTTTTATCGCAATTGTGTAAAATGATATTATTAACTGTATTTTTTCTATCTGTCTTTTTCCTTTTTTGTCTCCCCTTCTATCCATTTAATAGTGCTCTACTTCACCAGAATATTTTCCACTGTCACACCTGAAGAAAAACACCCCCTGCAGATTAATCCATAGAGATGTGCCCTACTTTTCTCTTAAATCTGTCTACTGCTATAAAAAAGAAGGAAAAAACCTTCCTTATCTTCCTCCAACATACATGCCAAACACATTAAAATGCTGAGGGCAGCACAGTTTAACAGCTAAACAGACCACATAGAGACTGATTTGAAAAACTGATTTAGGAATTTAAATCATATACATGAAAAAACTTATTTTATTTAATTAATGGAAAAGATCTACATGTTGGTTAACATATTGTTAGTGGGATCAGACAGATAACGGTCTGCAGATGGTGCTTTGGACATGTGCTGAAACACTTTCAAAGATCTTTTTTCACAAAATATATTTGAAGATCATCAGAATCAGTATGGGTTTCAGGGGGAAAAAAGTAACATATGTACATTTAAATATTTGGTCAAAGTTATTCGTAATTCTGTAAAATTACCTAGTTTGAGGCAAATAAACAAAAAACATGCACGTGTTTCTTAAATAATGATAAACAACTGGGAGCTTCTAACAATTTGACAGGCACTTTATATTATAAAATAAAAAATAAAAATAAAAAACACTGAGGTCAAAGAAAGTAACCACTACTACCACTAAAAGTAATAATTATTGCTTTGCTAGATTGAAGAAGGAGAAATATAATATACCACATTTATATTGTTGTTGAATGCTACTTATAATTGCCCAAAAGTAATTACTAGAATCTGGTATAAATGGGATTATCCCAAAGAGAGTGGTTGAAGTATTACATATGAAATAGACAATATGAAAGATTTTTTTTCCCCCATATTGTCTATTTCATATGTAACACTTCAACCACTCTCTTTGGGATAATCCCATTTATACCAGATTCTAGCAATTTCCTTTTACTGTTGCCATAATGTTGGAAGTACAAAATTAGTAGTCCTTTTGTTGGAAGTACAATAGTACTTTGTGCAAAAAGTGATATCCAGGAAGACATGGATTGCCAAGGTTGAAGTAGAAAAACTAGTAGTCTACACAGCCTTTGTGATGTATTGGAATGCCAATTGTGTTCCAGACTACATCTTTTTTAAGTAAATTATTAAAGGAAAGTAAATTTAAGTAAAGTGTAATTAAATAACATAGAAATGTCTATTTTTGCTAGATTTGTTTCATGTATTTCATCGATTTGCCAATCAACTTAAGCCCTAAGCCTTTGGTGACTTTAAAAAGCCTTTTCAGGCATGTGCAAAGTTTTGTGGTTTAGTGATGCATAAGAGGCTGAGCTACGTTTCTATAACTGTTTCTCCGAACCTTTAGTCAATTTTTGATGTATCATGGTTTCCATTAGCCAAACAGATTTCAGCAAACATTTATAAAGAAAAACACCCACGTCACATTCAGATTGGCCATTTTTACTTGCTATTCATGTTTGCATGTTGTAAATTAAAAAAAAAAAAAAAAAGTATTTTCCTGCTCTATTTTTGTTCATGCTCCAAACATTTTGGGTTAATGCACCGAAGCTTATATGTAAAAACCAAATTTAGTAAAATAGACTTAGGCTTTCTTCCAATTTTACATATTTGGTGAATTGAAGAAAAAAAAAATCTAAATTATTATTAAAAATGTGTTGACATTTGTAAATGACATGCCAATCATTGCATTACAGACATGGATTTACCCAAACAGCTATAATATAGTTTTATTATTATTAATAGATTGTTTTGAACAAAATTTGTAATTCTTATTCACCAAATGCCTAATGTGAATGTTTAGGTTGGGTTGTTATCCGAAGGAGCAAGGTTTAGCTCTGTATGTTCATTCAGACTTTCTATGTACTCCATCATTGTGCTAACCTGTGAGTTACTTCTAAGAAATTTCCCCACTGTGGGACGATTAAAGGTTTATCTTATCTTATCTTAAAACATCAACCTGCAATGGGTGAGGAGGCATAGGGTGCAGTCACTATTATCCCAAAGATGTTCAGTAGGTCTGATATCAGAGCTCTATAGCAGGCCACTCAAGATCTTCCTCTCAAAACAATGTAAACCATATATTTATTGAGCTTGCTTCATGCACAGGGGCATTGCCATTCTGGAACAGGTTTGGGTTTCCAAGTTCAAGTGCCGGTTTGAGATAAACATGTACAAAGAAGCTGGCTGCATGACTTTGCACTGGCAATCAGTCTCAGAATGGCAATAATGTTGTTTGCCAGGGAAGATATATGCTCTCAGTCTTGTCCTCTTGGCTGGCTAAGATTGTTGAACAGATTAACCGTTGGACAGGGAGCCTCCTGCACTCAGAGAGTTCAACTTAATATTAAGCGATTAATAGTGTCAAGTGTAAGAACACATGGGGTTTTTTCATGGGCTGTTTTTGTAATTTTACAGAACCTCACCATATGCTTGTTTACTCACCAGTCAGAGAGAGTTGCTTTAGTGAGTAAAACATTCTGCAAAATTGTTTTATATTGTGCTGCAAGAAAAAAAATTATATTGGAATAAGTGTGCTTATATAAATGAAACCATCTTAAGAGAATAATTTATATTATGAGAAATTAGTTAATTCTAAGTTTACATGTCAGATTTTCTATATGTATCGCGTGTGTGTGTGTGTGTGTGTGTGTGTGTGTGTGTGTGTGTGTGTGTGTATTCACACACACACACACACACACACACACACACACACACACACACACACACACACCTTACTAGTACTGGGTTGGACCCACTTTTGCCTTCAGACCTGCCTTAATCCTTTGTGGCATGGATTCAACAAGCTACTGGAAACATTCCTCAGAGATTTTGGCCCATATTGACATGAAAGCATCATGCAGTTGCTGCAGATTTGTCGGCTGCACATCCATGATGCGAATCTCCCGTTCCACCACATCCCAAAGGTGCTCTATTGGATTGAGATCTGGTGACTATGGAGGCCATTTGAGTACAGTGATCTCATTGTCATGTTCAAGAAACCAGTCTGAGATGATTTGCGCTTTATGACATGGCGCGTTATCCTGCTGGAAGTAGCCATCAGAAGATGGGTACACTGTGGTCATAAAGGGATGGACATGGTCAGCAACAATACTCAAGTTGGCTGTGGTGTTGACACGATGCTCAATTGGTACTAATGGGCCCAAAGTGTGCCAAGAAAATATCCCCCACACCATTACACCACCACCACCCTGAACCGTTGATACAAGGCAGGATGGATCAATGCTTTCATGTTGTTGACGCCAAATTCTGACCCTACCATCCGAATGTCGCAGCAGAAATTCGAGACTCATCAGACCAGGCAACGTTTTTCCAATCTTCTATTGTCCAATTTTGTTAAGCCTGTGCGAATTGTACCCTCAGTTTCCTGTTCTTAACTGTCAGGAGTGGCACCCGGTGTGGTCTTCTGCTGCTGTAGCCCATCCGCCTAAAGGTTCGACGTGTTGTGCGTTCAGAGATGCTCTTCTGCATACCTCGGTTGTAACGAGTGGTTATTTGAGTTACTGTTGCCTTTCTATCAGCTCGAACCAGTCTGGCCATTCTCCTCTGACCTCTGGCATCATCAAGGCATTTGCACCCACAGAACTACCGCTCACTGGATATTTTCTCTTTTTCGGACCATTCTCTGTAAACCCTAGAGATGGTTGTGCGTGAAAATCCCAGTAGATCAGCAGTTTCTGAAATACTCAGACCAGCCCATCTGGCACCAACAACCATGCCACGTTCAGAGTCACTTAAATCACCTTTCTTCCCCATTCTGAATAAATGTTAAAAGTTCCACTTTACAAATAAAAACACAGAATTCAAAGTTGCTCTGACCTTTTTGCCAGACAGATAATACATGTCCTACAAAATTAGACACTGAGACATTTTTCAAATGAAACTGACAATGGACTAAAAATAAGAAGTTGGGTAAACAGGCTTTGGGTAATTCAGAGTTTTTTATTTCTCACTTCTGTTTCACTTTTTAGTGATTTTATTTATCTGAGCACCTACATTTATATTATTCATACATACCACATGGCTCTGTGCAATGCAGTGTTTTCTCTGTATCTCTCCTAAGTTATCCTTGGTACAGCTCACTAAAACACAGAAAATTTGCTCAGGTGTAGATCCTTACTACATGTAGAAATAGTCACTCTACCACCACCACTTCAGTGACTCGGGTCTCAAGAGCCTCCCAGCCTGTGGACCACCTCATACTAAAAACGAATGAGTGCTTTGTACATTGGACTTTAGCATGCAGGAGAGTTATATTATTGGAGAGTGAAACGAACTGATGGTGAAGGCCCCTCCCAGCAGATAGTATTAGACGGTTTAAATGGTAGTTTCTCAGTGACCTTTTTTTAGGCTTTGTGTAGCTTTTGCTTTTTTTTTCCTGTTCAAGTATTCTAGCCCTAATTTGCCTTTACCCTAGCCCTTAGTTGTTGTTTGTTTATTTTTTTCCCAGTATTTGTTTAGTTTAAGTATTCATTAATGCTTAGTTCTGCATTTGCTTTGCCTCCCTTTCTTTATTGATGTCTCCCTTAAAACTTGGAATTGGTGTGACACTTTCTTCTATATGTCCTTCCAGTCTTATCTCTGGTTGGGGCTGTCTTTGTGCTGTTGTTACCTTATAGCTGTGACCACACTGTGACCAACCGTTTTTGTTTGATAGTTTCTGGAACATTACTTATAGATATATTTCTTGGACTGGTCTCACATGACACTCTTTTCCAGGACCTTTCTTTCATGACATGTCTTTTTATTTTGCACCTCTGTTAGCTGACTAACATCTCACAGGGCTTGGATTGATGGATGGATGGATGGATGGATGGATAGAAAGACAGACAATGGCATATAAAATTTAATTGGTTTCAATTATCCTCGGGGATAGTAAGGAGAGGAGAGTTTGTTTTATCAACTGCAAGTATTTCTTCTGATGGGATTTTTTATTGAGCCAGGAGAGTCGCATCTGGGGGTTGACTGGCCACAATTCTTCCTCAGTTTGGTGGATGTAGCTTTCATTATTAGTGGTGGGCTGTCATCTGTTTGTTTTGTTATTGTTTTTTTTATTATTATTATTTATTCTGTCTCTTATCAGAGTCAGCTCAGTATCTCTGTCTGCTTATTAGTGTTCATGTCCTGGTGTACCCTCTCAATGTCTAGCTGCACCACCTACCAAAAAGAACTCTAAAGACAAATAGTGAACTGGTGACATGGATGTGTTTGGGCTGCAAAGGATAGCCACCAGGTCTAAAGCTATATAAGAGCTACTGTAGCACAAATTGCTGTAAGAGTTAAGCTGCATAATAGGTATTATAACAGCGAGTACTTCAAATTTCAAATTTAAATTTAAAAAAACAAAATCCAAAACTACATAGCCCTGTGTGTAAAAGTGTTTGCCCCTAAACCTAATAACTGGTTTGGCCACCCTTAGCAGCAACAACTGCAATCAAGAATTTGCGATAACTTGCAATGAGTCTGTTAAAGCACTGTGGAGGATTT
This sequence comes from Silurus meridionalis, assembly GCF_014805685.1. Classification (NCBI taxonomy): domain Eukaryota; kingdom Metazoa; phylum Chordata; class Actinopteri; order Siluriformes; family Siluridae; genus Silurus; species Silurus meridionalis. The sequence goes on from NC_060888.1 coordinate 12,316,993, forward strand.
TTGGTCCACTCATCTAAGCAGAATGGTTGTAATTCAGCCACGTTGGAGGGTTTTCGAGCATGAACCGCCTTTTTAAGGACATGCCACAGCATCTCAATAGGATTCAGGTCAGGACTTTGGCTAGGCCACTCCAAAGTCTTTATTTAGTTTTTCTTCAGCCATTCAGAGGTGGACTTGCTGGTGTGTTTTGGATGTCCTGCTGCAGAACCCAAGTTTGCTTCAGCTTGAGGTCACGAACAGATGGCCGGACATTCTCCTTCAGGATTTTTTATTTTTTTTTTGGCAAACAGCAGAATTCATTGTTCCATTTATCGCAGCAAGTCTTTCAGGTCCTGAAGCAGCAAAACAGCCCCAGACCATCACACTACCACCACCATATTTTACTGTTGGTATGATGTTGTATTTCTGAAATACTGTTATTTTTACGCCAGACGTAATGCACCATTCAAAAACTGTTATCTTTTACTAATATTTTAAGTAGTTTGATGATCTGAAACATTAATGTGTGACAAACATGCAAAATAATATTAAAATTAAGAAGGGGGAAACACTTTTTTACACCACTGTGTGTGTGTATATACACTTGCAATCAGAAATATTCAACCCCTAAAGAGTTTTAAGGATTTATAAATAAAAATCTTTTCAAAGTGCAGGATTCTGCTTTGGGTGGCTTCTTAATGAGTTTAGTGATACATAAAATCAACACAGAAAATGTATGATGTAGCATTTGTGTGTAACAGTTTATTTTTTGTTAAGATCGCCATGTCACAATTATTCAACCCCTATATAATATTGTTGTTTTTAAAGCTTTCTGACAGTTTTTATGGACTGAAGTGGAGCTGAAACATCATTAAGCCTTTGGGAACTCTATAACGATTCTTCATTTGCTTCAGCTGTGATGCATATATAAACCCCGACCATGAGGGGTTCAAGGTGAGTTGCAATCATGGGAAAGACAAAGGAGCTTCCACAAAAGCTGAGAGAGTAGATTATTTCATCACATCTGAAGGGCCTTGGGTATAAGAAGATTTCCAAAAGATTTAACATTCCAAGAGACACCATTGCGAGTATTATAAGGAAGTTTAAAACTTATGTAACAGCTGCAAACCTGCCTGGCCATGGAAGAAAGCTCACAATTTCATCAAGGGCCCTTATCATCTTAGTCAGGACAGCTAAGAAAAACCCCTGTGTGACTGCAAGACAGCTACAGGAAGACATGATGAAAGCTGGTACAAGTGCTTCAGTGGCAACTATAAGACGTGCACTGAATAATCAAGGACTTCATGGCCAGACCAGAATCCTCCACTCTTGACCTCAAGGAACATCAGGAGTCGACTAGAATATGCCAGGAGGAATTTGGATATAACTTCAGAGTTCTGGGAGACAGTTCTATGGACTGATGAAACCAAACTGGAACTTTTTGGACATATGGACCAGCGGTATGTCTGGCATGCAAAAGGTCAGGCTTATGACCAGAAGAATACCATCCCCACGGTCAAGCACGGAGGTGGATCAATAATAATGTGGGGCTGTTTTTCTGTGGCAGGAACTGGCAATCTTGATTGTGTACCTGGCATCATGGATTCCCAGAAATACCAGGTAATTTTGAAGAAGAACGTGATGCCTTCTGTTGACAAATTAAACCTTGGTGATCATTGGATCTTCCAGCAAGACAATGATCCCAAGCACACCTCCAAATCAACCAAAGCTTGGTTGGGGAAAAGATGCTGGAGTGTCCTGAAGTGGCCTTCTCAGTCACCAGATTTAAATCCAATTGAAAATCTTTGGTGGGATTTGAAGATGGCAGTTGCAGCACGGAAGCCGTCAAACATCACTGAGTTAGAGGCTTTTGCACGTGAAGAATGGGCAAAGATTCCAAACGAGAGGTGTAAGAAGCTTGTCAGCACTTATCGAAAACGCTTGTTAGAAGTTATAAAAACTAAAGGGTGCTCCACAAGGTACTGAAGCTGGGGGTTGAATAATACTGCACATGTTCATGTGTTACAAGACTTTGAACTTCAAAGTTAAGTCAACTTCTATTGTGAAAATAACTCCAATATGTATCAATAAATAGTGTTTGTTATTTCACGAGTTTTTTTTTTCTTCATTTATTTTCATTATCTTTCATCAACATCACTGTATTGTCTAGTGAGGTGAGGGGGTTGAATATTTCTGATCTGATTGCGAGTGTGTGTGTGTGTGTGTGTGTGTGTGTGTGTGTGTGTGTATATATATATATATATATATATATATATATATATATATATATATATATATATATTATAATTATTTATTACGGATGCCACAATTCTCAATATAATATTGACGCGCTTGTGAATTGCGTTTTTTTCGGTTTTACGTTTAAATTATTTATGTGCCTTTTATTTCTCTCCGAATTGACTGTTTGTGTGTGCCTGTAAGTCTATGAGCTGAGATGAGGAAACTCCTCCCCACGAGTAAATGTTCAATCACTATGCTCTAAAGTTAGGGGGCGCTGAACCATCATTCCACACTTTAACATGGCGAGCGGTGGTGAAGTGAGGCTACAGCACGAGGAGGCGCCGGCGTCTTTTAAATCTGTGGTGTGGAGACATTTCGGTTTTGCTGTTGAGTATAATGCTGAGGAAGAAAAAATGGTAAACAAAGAAATGACTGTCTGTAAGCATTGTTTTACACGTGTAGCCTACTCAAACGGAAACACTTCCAATATGATTGCACATTTGCGGCGCCATCACCCTCAACAGTCCCTCGCTGAATCCTTCCAGCATACGTACCCAACTGGTTCCGAGAGACACATGACATTTTCGGTGATTGGAGATGCGGGCTTTTGTCATCTTATAAAAACACTCGATCTGCGTTACAGACTACCATCTCGCACTTTTTTCAGCTTGTTCACTGAAGTACAAGTATGTTTATTTGAAATGGTCAATTTATGTTTACTAACTTCACATGTATGTTTATTTTCAAAATTTAGGAATTTGTGTTCCCCAGTTTGTACATGGGCTACCAGCAGCTGTGAGATGTCAGTGTTAATTTTAAAATAAAAAAATGTTTATATTATACAAAACACTAGGAACCAGTGGACTTTTCTTTGCTTTTAAGTAAAATAAAGGAGTATTGCAATAAATCGCCTAAGCATAGAATAACTATAACTATATATATATATATATATATATATATATTCAAAAATTCATAGTTTTGATGCCTTCAGTGTGAATCTACAATTTTCATAGTCATAAAGAAAACTCTTTGAATGAGAAGGTGTGTCCAAACTTTTGGTCTGTACTGTATATATATATATATATATATATATATATATATATATATATATATATATATATACATACACAGTATATATACAGTACAGACCAAAAGTCTCATTCAAAGAGTTTTCTTTATGACTATGAAAATTGTAGATTCACACTGAAGGCATCAAAACTATGAATTAACACATGTGGAATTATATACATAACAAAAAAGTGTAAAACAACTGAAAATGTCATATTGTAGGTTCTTCAAAGTAGCCACCTTTTGCTTTGATTACTGCTTTGCACACTCTTGGCATTCTCTTGATGAGCTTCAAGAGGTAGTCACCTGAAATGGTCTTCCAGCTGTCTTGAGGGAGTTCCCAGAGATGCTTAGCACTTGTTGGCCCTTTTGCCTTCACTCTGCGGTCCAGCTCACCCCAAACCATCTCGATTGGGTTCAGGTCCAGGTCATCTGGCGCAGCACCCCATCACTCTCCTTCTTGGTCAAATAGCCCTTACACAGCCTGGAGGTGTGTTTGGGGTCATTGTCCGGTTGAAAAATAAATGATGGTCCAACTAAACGCAAACCGGATGGAATAGCATGCCGCTGCAAGATGCTGTGGTAGCCATGCTGGTTCAGTATGCCTTCAATTTTGAATAAATCCCCAACAGTGTCACCAGCAAAGCACCCCCACACCATCACACCTCCTCCTCCATGCTTCACGGTGGGAACCAGGCATGTAGAGTCCATCCGTTCACCTTTTCTGCGTCGCACAAAGACACGGTGGCTGGAACAAAAGATCTCAAGTTTGGACTCATCAGACCAAAGCACAGATTTCCACTGGTCTAATGTCCATTCCTTGTGTTCTGTAGCCCAAACAAGTCTCTTCTGCTTGTTGCCTTTCTTTAGCAGTGGTTTCCTAGCAGATATTCTACCATGAAGGCCTGATTCACACAGTCTCCTCTTAACAGTTGTTGTAGAGATGTGTCTGCTGCTAGAACTCTGTCTGCCATTGACCTGGTCTCTAATCTGAGCTGCTGTTAACCTGCGATTTCTGAGGCTGGTGACTCGGATGAACTTATCCTCCACAGCAGAGGTGACTCTTGGTCTTCCTTTCCTGGGGCGGTCCGCATGTGAGCCAGTTTCTTTGTAGCGCTTGATGGTTTTTGTGACTGCACTTGGACACTTTCAAAGTTTTCCCAATTTTTCGGACTGACTGACCTTCATTTCTTAAAGTAATGATGGCCACTCGTTTTTCTGTACTTAGCTGCTTTTTTCTTGCCATAATACAAATTCTAACAGTCTATTCAGTAGGACTATCAGCTGTGTATCCACCTTACTTCTGCACAACACAACTGATGGTCCCAACCCCATTTATAAGGCAAGAAATCACACTTATTAAACCTGACAGGGCACACCTGTGAAGTGAAAACCATTTCAGGTGACTACCCCTTGAAGCTCATCAAGAGAATGCTAAGAGTGTGCAAAGCAGTAATCTAAGCGAAAGGTGGCTACTTTGAAGAACCTACAATATGACATATTTTCAGTTGTTTCACACTTTTTTGTTATGTACAGTGCCCTCCACAATTATTGGCACCCCTGTTTAAGATGTGGTCGTGGACTTCAAAAAATTCTCCTTTTTTTTAAAACAACATAGAACCCAAATGCAAAAAAAGAGAAAAATCCAACCTTTTATTTAAGTACATTACTTTGGTGGTAAAAAAAATCACACATTTAGAAAAAAAAAAAACTTGAAATCATGTGTGCCACAATTATTGGCACCCCTGATGTTAATACTTTGTACAACCTCCTTTTGCCAACAAGACAGCACTTAATCTCCTCCTATAACATTTCACAAGATTGGAGAACACAGAGAGAGGATTTTGACCATTCTTCTTTGCACAATCTTTCTAGATCATCTAGTGTCCTGGGTCCTCTCTTATGCACTCTTCTCTTTAGCTCGCCCCACAGGTTTTCGATTGGGTTGAGGTCTGGGGACTGAGATGGCCATGGGAGGACCTTGAGTTTGTGACTGCTGAACCACTTTTGTGTAGATTTTGCCACATGTTTTGGATCATTATCCTGCTGAAAGACCCAATGACGACCCATCTTCAGCTTTCTGGCAGAGGCCATCAGGTTTTATTTAAAATATCCTGGTACTTCAAAGCGTTCATAATGCCATGCACCCTAACAAGGTTCCCAGGGCCTTTGGAAGAGAAACAGGCCCACAGCATCACAGATCCTCCACCATACTTCAGGGTGGGCATGAGGTGCTTTTCGGCATACTCATCTTTTGTTTTACGCCAGACCCACTTAGAGTGTTTGTTGCCAAAAAGCTCAATCTTAGTCTCATCTGACCAAAGCACACGATCCCAGTTGAAGTCCCAGTACCGCTTAGCAAACTCCAGACGTTTACGTTTGTGAGTGTTAGTGAGAAAAGGCTTTTTCCTTGCATGCCTCCCAAACAGCTTGTTGGCATGTAGAGAGCGTCTGATGGTTGTTTTGGAGACTCTGTGACCCCAAGATGCCACTCTTTGATGCAATTCTGTGACGGTGAGCTTGGGAAATTTTTTTACTTCTCTTACCATCCTCCTCACTGTGCGTTGTGGCAAGATAAACTTGGGACCTCTTCCAGCCTTGTTTGTCACTGTTCCAGTTGTTTTAAACTTCTTAATGATTCCTCTGACTGTAGATACCGGCAAGTTAAGGCGAGTGGCTATTTTCTTGTAGCCATTGCCTGACTAATGAAGGTCGACACACATCTGCCTTACTTGAATGGTGTGTTCTCTTGTCTTTGCCATGTTGACAAATGGGTAAGAGAATTAGGCCTCTGTGTCACGTCATATTTATACCCCAGGGAAACAGGAAATAATGAATTACTTATTAAAAGTCCCTAGATACCCTGACCAACCTTAGCAACTACAGAAAAATATATATATAAAAAAAAAAACAATTAAATTTTTCAGAGGAATTGTTAGGGGTGCCAATAATTGTGGGACACATGATTTCAAGTTTTTTTTTTCTTTTCTAAATGTATGATTTTTTTTACCACCAAAGTTATGTACTTAAATGAAAGGTTGGGTTTTCTCTTTTTTTGCATTTGGGTTCTATGTTGTTTTAAAAAAAAAAAGGAGAATTTTTAGAAGTCCACGACCACATCTTAAACAGGGGTGCCAATAATTGTGGAGGGCACTGTATATAATTCCACATGTGTTAATTCATAGTTTTGATGCCTTCAGTGTGACTCTACAATTTTCATAGTTATGAAAATAAAGAAAACTCTTTGAATAAGAAGGTGTGTCCAAACTTTTGGTCTGTACTGTATATATATGTCTGTTTATCTATCTATCTATCTATCTATCTATCTATCTATCTATCTATCTATCTATCTCTCTCTCTCTCTCTCTCTCTCTCTCTCTCTCTCTCTCTCTCTCTCTCTCTCTCTCTTCAGCACATCTGCGGCCACAGGACAGCACTAGTCTCTCACACTGCTCTGGTCCACTCCTCTTCCAGTCTCCTCCACAGTTTGGTGACTGTAGTGGGTTTCTTGGCCATAACTTTGTTGCCAAGAATTTTCCAGAGGTTCTCTATTGGGTTGAGATCAGGACTCTGGGCAGGCCATGTCATTATCTCAATGTTTTCAGTTTCAAGGAACTGCTTTACCCGTTTTGCTGTGTGACATGGAGCATTGTCCTGCATGAACACTGCGGGCTGCTTGGGTGATGAACGCAGGGAAGAATCCATATGCTGTTAAAGAAGGTTCTGATAAACATTTGCATTCACTTTGCCATGTAGCTGTATAAGAGGCCCAACTCCTGCTGCAGAAAACATGCCCCAAACCATGACACTTCCTCCTCCACTTTTCACTGACTTCTTTACACACTTTGGGTTCAGTCTTTCTCCAGTTTGTCGCCGAACATAATGTTTCCTATCGGACCCAAATAAATTAAACTTGCTTTCATCACTGAAGTGAACTTTGGACCAGTTCTCCTCTGTCCACACAACATGATCCTCAGCAAAGCTTAGTCTAGCCTTTTGATTCTTTCTGCTAATGAGAGGTTTGGTCACTGCAGAGTGGGCTTTCAGCCCAAATGCTCTTAAACATCGAGACACTGTATGACGAGACAGATCCTTACCTTGTTCAGCGCTGAACTGGTGAGCAATTCCAGCTGCAGTGTGGAAACGATTGCCCATTTGAGATCCTCCACAGTATCCTGTCCTCTCTTACAATCTTGCAGAGTTAGTGAAACTGGAAGTTAGGCTGCCAGTTAAATATGGGTTGACAGATAATCAAGGAAATTAGCACCAGGTACCAGATTAACACCAATAACTGGGAGGTATCTGAAAGTGTTTTCTAATTTTGATCAGTGTGTTTTCTGCAAAATGTTTTTTTGGAAATGCCTTAGTTATTTTGTGGAAAAGGTGTTCTGGTAGCATGGTATAGACAGGACAAAAACTCCTTCAACTGTTGAGCAGTGAAGATGACATTATTTCAGAATTGTTCAATTATTTATAAATTGTTCTCTAATTTTTATCGTGTGTGTGTGTGTGTGTGTGTATATATATATATATATATATATATATATATATATATATATATATATATATATATATATATGTTATATTTACTAAATATCTTAGTTCAATTCGATTTGTCAACAAAAAATCCTAATAAAATGTATTAATATTTATGTAATCTTCAGGTATAAATTATAAATGAATATTGTTTTCCTCATATTTTCACATTATGCTGCCCAATGTAACTCATTTTTACTGCATATTTTTTGTATGTTTACGTAAGGGTAAACATAAGGTTTCCAATAAAAAAGCATTAACTCGCACCATTTCAGACTTCAGCTTAAAAAGAAACTTGTGCTTTCTTAAGGTTTCAAATACAAATTTCAACTAGTAATCATTTTAACTATTTTATAACAGTTTAGAATGTTTTAAAACTAGTTTAGATAACTTATGTTACTTTAGTAATGTGACTACTAAGGAGAAGTACTTCCATTTTCCATAATTAAATAATTCCATAATAAGATTGAAGTAATCCGCAAATTCTGATTCCATATATTGAAGTCTGAACTCATCTGCATTTGCAATTGCGTTTACAGTTGTCTCAATATCCCTAATTTCAAACAGAACCTATTTTTTAATTTGATTATTACTCTGAGCTTTGCCTCCATCTCCGGCAGCCTGAACAGAAAAAGAATAGACACAAGTTCATTAACATTTAAAGGACAATGTTAGACATACAGTGAACAATAAGATGAGGAGCCTGGAATATACCTCCACCATAAACATATAAAATGTTTTACAACACAAAGGTAACAATAAAGAGCACATAAATGACCAATTAAACTATTTTTGTACTCCAAAAAACTGAATATTAAAAAGGTAACCACAATTTTATTGTATGTTTTAAATTATTTTTAAGTTCTTCTTCTTCTTTTGGCTGCTCCCATTAGAGGTCGCCACAGCGGATCATCCATCTCCATACCACCCTGTCGTCTACATCTGTCTCTTTCACACCAACTACCTGCATGTCTTCCTTCACCACATCCATGAACCTCCTCCTTGGCCTTCCTCTTTTCCTCCTTCCTGGTGGCTCCATCCTCAGAATTCTTCTACCAATATAACACATGTCCCTCCTCTGCACATGTCCAAACCATCTCAATCTCGCCTCCCTCACCTTGTCACCAAAACATCCCACATGGGCTGTCCCTCTAATAACCTCATTTCTAATCTTGTCAATCCTCATCACTCCCAACGAAAACCTTAACATCTTCAGCTCTGCTACCTCCAGCTTCACCTTCTGTCTTCTACTCAATGCCACTGTCTCTAATCCATACATCATCACAGGTCTCACCACAGTCCTATAAACTAGGGATGCACCGAATATTCGGCCACTGAAAATTTTCGGCCGAAAATGTCCCAGAAGTGCATTTTTCGGCCGAAAGACTTTGATCACCAAAAAAACGCGGCCGAAACAGTTTGTTGTGATGACGCAAACAGAAACCACGCCCTGCACGTGCATGTCTAAAACAACATGTCTGCGGTGTGGACGTATTTCAGTATATCTGAGAAAGACCCATGGATATCGATTTGCAAAACATGTAATGCCGAAATTTCGTCTGCAATGACTTTCTCCACGTCGGGTTTAATTTATCACCTGAAATCCAAACATCCCGATCGCTATGCTGAATATGAGAAGAACGCGGCACAGAAAAGCAAAACCCCTCCGAGCATGCGCACTCCGTTTTTAAAAAGGCAGGAAGTTTCCCTGTGATATTGTTGTATCTTTAAGCAGTTGCACTTGTTCTGAATGCACTTTGTTTTTATGAAAGAACATATTTACTTTTACAACCTTTCAGCAGGCCAGAGGGCCTGTACATTATTATTTAATGTACACATGAGTGCATTTAAGTTAAACATTTAAGTTTGAATTTTAATTTATTTTATCCTGTGCATTGTTGCAATGTGCTATAAATAAATATTTTCATAATTTGTAATTGATTTATTCTTTGAAACTTTAATATTAATTTATGCAATTAAAATGCCTTGATTTTAGTAAGTTTAGTACACAGTCATAGCCATAAATGCAATGGCAATAATAATTGGAATAATTTCTTTCGGTGTTTCGGTTTTCGGCCTTGCTTGCCTCTTTTTCGGTTTTCGGTTTCGGCCAAGAATTTTCATTTAGGTGCATCCCTACTATAAACTTTCCCTTTCATTCTTGCAGATACCCTACTATCACAAATCACTCCTGTCACTTTTCTCCACCCACTCCACCCTGCCTGCACCCTTTTTCTTCACTTCTTTAACACACTCTCCATTACTTTGCACTGTTGACCCCAGGTAGATGAACTCATCCACCTTCTCCACCTCTTTTCCCTGCAACCGCACCACTCCACTGCACCACCCTCACATACTTCTCTGACACACCTGACTTCCTCATACAATACCACAATTCCTCTCTTGGCACCCTGTCGTACGCTTTCTCTAAATCCACAAATACACAATGCAATTCCTTCTGTCCTTCTCTATAATTCTCCATCAACATCCTCAAAGCAAATAAGGCATCTGTGGTGCTCTTCCTTGGCATGAAACCATACTGTTTCTCACAAATGGTCACGTCTTCTTTCAGCCTGGCTTCCACTACTCTTTCCCATAACTTCATGGTGTGACTGATCAACTTAATTCCCCTGTAGTTACTGCAGGTCTGCACATCTCCCTTATGCTTAAAGATCGGTACCAGCACACTCCTCCTCCATTCTTCAGGCATCCTCTCACCTTCCAGAACCTTGTTAAACAATCTGCTTAAAAACTCTATTGCCATCTCTCCTAAACATCCCCATGCTTCTACCGGTATGTCATCTGGTCCAACCGACTTTCCACTCTTCATCATCTTAATCGCTGCTCTCACTTCCTCCTTACTAATCCTATCCACTTCCTGCTTCACCATCTGCACACCATCCAACCTTCTCTCTGTCTCTAAGTTATTAAAAAATTTCTTTAAAATATATGCACTGTGTATGGCCAGTCAGAGCTTAAACTAAATATCTTCAACTAAGGTGTATAATAAATAATCCAAAATCATTACAACTAACTGAATATTTTAGCATTTCCAGCAACACGTTGAGGATTTGTTGTAGTACAAATTATGTTGAATCTTGTTAAAATTGCTGTCTAAAATCTATACAACATTCTCTAAGAACTTATTTTTCCCTCTACAGTTGTGGCCAAAAGTTTTGAGAATGACACAAATATTCATTTCTAAAAGATATGCTATTTCAGAGTCTTTGTCAATTGTTATTATGGCATACTGATATAAAGCAAATATATTTGTTCTGTACAGTATGCTGGCATGTGGCCAATTTGCTAACCCCACCATAAGGTGGTGGAGAAGGAAGAGATGCAAGGCTACCACCACAAAATTAGTAAAAATGTATCGCACATTGCTAAAAGGTTAATGGTGTTAATGCTGGATGGCTCAGGAATGTTTTGGCAGCAAAAGTGAGACCAACACAATATTTGGCAGGTTTTCATAACGTTATGCCTGATTGGTGGCCATAAAGTTATGCCTGGTCATTGTAAGTTATTAACAATTTTAGTAGACTGCCTTCCTCATTTCTTACCACTAACATAAATAATTATATCCTCTGTTACAACACACAGAATGCAATGACTTGGCTTATCATGAATTAGGGTGTAATTCAGCACATATATTTAAAATAACTTTACTGTGCTACTTTAAGCACTTGTTAATACTGTTAGCTTTTAACTCTTGCAGGTTGTGTGCACTGAATTTATCGAACCTTAGTCTGTCAAATTGCAATAGGACCAATATTGCTTCTTTAGTAAAGTGTTGAGAAATGTATTCATTACAAAAAAAGTTACAAGAAAAAGTATCTTACCTTGGGATCTTCTTTTGAAATGGCATGAAAGAAATACAAGAAGCTTTTGCTTTATGTGCCATGATTCAGGCAGAAGTGAAAATGTATTAAAAACAAAGATTTTTTTTTTTGAGTAAAATCCATAATTGTTTGTGACTTTAATGTTCTTAAATTCTCACACACACACACACACACACACACACACACACACACACACACACACACACACACACACACACACACATATATATATATATATATATATATATATATATATATATATATATATATATATATGTGTGTGTGTGTGTATATAAATTCTCACACACACACACACACACACACACACACACACACACACACACACACACACACACACATATATATATATATATATATATATATATATATATATATATATATATATATACTGTGTGTGTGTGTGTGTGTATATATATAAATTCTCACACACACACACACACACACACACACATATATATATATATATATATATATATATATATATATATATATATAGTGTGTGTGTGTGTATATATATATATATATATATATATATATATATATATATATATATATATATATATATATATATATAGTCAAAGGGTTTGCTGCAAAAAATGAGTAAAGTACATAAACTATTTTGTGAAAAACTATTTTTTAATTTTCATTTAAAAATTTTACCTTAATTTTGTTTTTAATATTACTTTACTCAAGTGTAATTTTTCAGTATTACAGATAGCATTGAGCTGTTAACATTAAATATATTAAAAGTGTGTTCTCATATATTTATTGTTTTATGTTTCTTGGGAAAAATGATCCAGTGGGAAATTTTTTTGCAAGTAGTGTTTGGACCCTGCTAATGGATGCTGAAAGTTATATTTACTACTATTTTTATTACATGATTTATGATGATGATTATTATTATTAGTAATGGTAGTGGGTAGAGCTGGGCGATAAATCGATTTTATCGATTAACTCGAATGTGTAGTTTACATTGATCTGAACAGGTTTTCTCTTTAATGTCCGCCGACGCTCCCCTCTGGGCTTCCATAGTTTCGAACGAACTCAGCCCCGCCCCCTCCCCCGTGCGTTTGCCATAGAGATACACAAACAACATGGCAGCGAGCAGAGAAGAACTCGTTCCCGAGAAGTTAAGACAGCCGCATGTTGAAAATACACGGTTAAGCAGCCGCACTTTGTTTAGTGTTGCGCGTCCAATCGTACACTTACGGTACAGGTGGTGGAAGCGACCAAAATACATGTAAAGACGCTTCAGAACGGCATTTCCGTTAAGAAACAGAAAAATCTGATCATTTAAATCACCATATTCAAACACTCATAAACAGTCATTTTACTGTGGAGTTTTTAAGAAAAGTGAAGGCAAAATTACTCCAAGCATCACTGCATTTTTAACCATGTTCCACATTCAAAAACTCATAAAACATTTTTCTTTATAGGTTTGCTCAATCGTTCAAATAATTTTTATTTACAGTGTCCCTGTGTATTACTCTTAAATTTGATCTCATTTTACTGTGGAGTTTTGGAAAAAAGTAAAGGCAAAATCACTCAAAACCTCAGGTGCATTTTTAATCATGTTCCACATTTAAACACTCATAAAACATTTTTCTTTGTAGGTTTGCTCATTTTATGTTATGTTGCGTTCTGTTGGCACAATTTACAATGGCATGACCGCCATCTTGTATTTTTGGCTTGTTGTTTCTGATTGCACTTTAACCCAAAGTGGGTTATAATCCCAGAAGGGTAAATAAACTTTATTTAATAAAGTAAAAAAAAATACATTTCAATTTTTTTTTGTCATATGCAGATTGATTTTAAGCAGCAATTTTTAAATTGCAAATCTGATTTTTTTGTGAAAAACATTTTTCAAAAAACATAGTTTGTCACTCCTACAATTGTTTGTCCGACTACCACCAGATTTAGCATGCATCTTCAGACCAACACTGACAAAAGTTATCATGAGAATTTTGAACACTGTTGTTTGTTTTCAAATTTTCAAAGAAGCTGCCATAGCAGCTATCAAAAAGAAAAAATTAAGCCATATAGCAGCAATGCTTTTACATAGAGGTCGACCGATAAGGGTTTTTCTCTTGCCAAAGCAGATGCCAATGTTTAGAAATCAGGGCAGCTGAAGGCCGATATATGATATCACCCCCCCACCCCTGCTTTTTTTTTTTATTTCAGAAAATCTAACAGTTAATAAAACGTGATACATTAAACAGTCAATGAACAAATGAAACATATATTAAACAACACAAGCCTCGCCAATCAGTTCACTTGTAACCAGCTTTTGGTATGGTACCCATGTCTACCTGCAGCCTAAACTACAGCTGGTTGAAGTTACTTCTCTCCAAATGCTCTTCTTATTCTCTCTTGAAATGTAGCATCATATTTAACCAATTAGATATTGAAGGCTAGATTAACAATGAATGATAACTTAAAGCCCGGGACATACAAAGCTGACGGTTGGCCGTCGGGCATTGCAGGCTGGTTTATGTCTAGCACTACCTACTGGTCAGAAGTTACAATACCATGGAAACATGCTTAAATCTATCTCCAGTATTTCTACTCTTGCTTCAAATTTTGTCCAGCCTTTACTTGATTTCGCTCATGTCATCTTTACACATTGCTGCCAATTTGTTCAAGACCTTCCCTCTTATAGTCAAGAGAATTTTATCTGTTGTCAAACATACACGTTATGAGTGAAACTACAAACCACTCTTGAATTTCTTTCTCAAAGTTATGGCCCTACATGCCTGTGATTATTTAGGAAACAACTGTGGTGCATCTGTCTGCAGTCACTTATTGCTACTATGAATTGTTATAAATCCCTAAGTAATATTTTAATAACTTAAAAATTAACAATCATATAATAATAAATATTAATGATGGGTGGGTTTGAGTATTTCACAAACGGCTGATTTTTTAAAAATTTCACAGACAGCAGAGTTAAATTGTGTTTAGACAGCTTGCTGAGACAAATTAAGAAAGGAGAATCACCAAGCTCACAGGAAGTCTATAGTTACTCAAAAAACTATTCGATTCAATTCAATTCAATTTTTATTTGTATAGCGCGTTTAACAATGAACATTGTTTTAAAAGCAGCTTTACACAGATAATGTGGTGATTAAAAGTAAATATATTCTTTATAAGTAAGTTTGTCCCTGATGAGCAAGCCGGTGGCGACTGTGGCAAGGAAAATCTCCCCGAGATGGCATAAGGAAGAAACCTTGAGAAGAACCAGACTCAAGAGGGAACCCATCCTCATCTGGGTTGCACAGAATGTCCATTTATAGCAGATATACAATGTTGCGGGGTACAGTGATGATGATCAGAAGCGAAATGTAGTCCTGAGTCAATGTAGCAGACTGTTGACATTAACTACAGTCCAATCCATTCTCAAAGTTCCCGTTCTTACTCCGGGACTATATGCTCTCCTCATCCATGGGAACAGGAGAGCATATCAGAAAACAAATGTATTGAGCTTAGGCTAAAACCGGTTAGGTTAGGCTAAAACAGCAGACCAGTCAGGTTTCATTCATTTCAGCCAAGAACTGGAATTGGAGCATATTTTTACCAAAGCTTGGCAGGAAAAAGTTCAGGCTTTTTTTTTTTAAACTGCTCATTTTCAATTGTGCTGTTTTTTTTTCTTCAGGTTTTTTTTTTTGTCAAAGGTTTGGACACAACTTTTCCTTTAGTGGCTTTCTTTATTTTTATTTTTAACATTGTACATATAATGTTTTATTTTTTAAAACATTTTAACATTAAATACATCTAAATTGTGAAAGAGCACAGTGAATTATGTAGTAAACAAAAATTGCATAAGTGTTAAGTGGTAAACAACTCAAAAACAACTAAAAAAACTGTGCAAATCAAATATACCCCCAAGTGTAGTCTCTAAAACCATCAAATGAAAGGTTGAAACAGACTCTCATGAGGAAGAGAGAAAAGGAAGACCAAGAGCTATATCTGAAGAATACATTTATTAGAATTACCAGTCTCAAATACCCCGTATTTACATAAATGCTTCTCTGAGTTCAAGTGGCATACATGTTTCAACATCCACTGTTCAGAGGAGACTGTGTGAGTCAGGCCTTCATGGTTGAATTGTGACAAAGAAACCATTAATTCTGAAGAACAACAAGCAGAACAGACTTGCTTGAGCCAATAAACAGAAGGAATGGACACTGGATTAGTGAAAAATTGTACTTTGTTCTAATGAGTCCAAATTGAGATTGGCTTTGTCTTGGTTAGATATACAGATCATTTGTGAATGTGTGGTATCCACTGTAAGAAATGGAGGAGAAGGTGTAATGTGTAGTAGTTCTTTGATAGTGACATTGTTGGTGATTTAGTGAAAATTGAGGGCACATTTAACCAAAAATGTGGTGGTACCATAATCTTTTTCTAACAGGACAATGACCCCAAACAAACATCTAGGTTATATAAGAGGTATTTGTTTAAGAAGGAGAATGATCGATTGCTGCATCAGATGACCAGGGGTCTCATTTATAGAACTGTGCATAGCATTATTACTAAAAGTGTACATTCGCCCAAAAGGCAAAAATTGTGTATGGAAAAAATATTTAGACTTGTGCAAGCACACGCCTTCCTTCATAAATCACATATCACCTGCAAGTGTGCTTAAGTGAATCAGCCTTATATGTTGCCCTGTACTTTGAATCACAAATAGTCATTGCAAATCACAACATAAATGCCGAACCATACAATGAGCTTAGCATGCAATTGTTCTTTCGTTATGGTGAATAATGACAGCAGGTGATCAAAGAGCAAAGAAACTTAACTTCTCAGGCACTGAGATACACACAGTTGTGGGGGAGGTGAGGCCCTTAGAACATTATTTGGTGGCCACAGCAGCGGGATCACTACTAAAAAGAAGCAGAGTAAGTGGCAATGTGTTTCTGATTCTGTCAACTGTGTCAGCGGGACAGAAAAGAGTGGAAATAATGGGAAAAAATTATTTGATCCTCTGCTGATTTTGTGAGTTTACCCCTTGTGCAAAGAAATGAACAGTCTAGAATTTTAATCGTAGGTTTAGTCTAACAGAGAGATACAGAATCTAAAAAAAGAATTTATATAAAAAAAAACTTTAAAAAAAGGTTATAAATGAATTTTGATTTGATTGAATGAAATAATTATTTTATTCCCATACCAACCAGCAAGAATTCTCACTCCCACAGACCCAAAATAAGTCCTGCACCTGAGAGACTCCTAATATCAACTCATAACTCATAATGTGTATAAAAGACACCCGTCACAGAATCAGCATTCCAGTCAAACCTCTCCACCACCATGGGCAAGACCAAAGAGCTGTCAAAGGACATTAGGGACAAGATTGTAGACCTGCACAAGGCTGGAATGGGCTACAAGACCATCAGATTGTTGCCTTGGCCATTTTTTTGGGTCATTGTCATGCTGGAACACCCATCCATGACCCATTTTTCCCAGTGTTCTGGCTGATGCCAGGAGGTTCTCATCCAAGATTCTACAGTGCATGGCCCTGTTCATGTGGTGAAGTCTTTGTGTACCCTTAGCAGAGAAACAGCCCCAAAGCAGAATGTTTCCTGTTTTTTTTATACACATCACAAGTTAATATTAGCAGTACTTTCTTAAAAGGACAGGACTAATTTGGGTCTGTGGGAATTATTGCTGGTTGGTACAGGATCAAAAACTTATTTAACTCGATCAAATACAAATTTATCATTTACCATAAAAATTCTAAACTGTTAATTTCTTTGTAATTACTCCCCTACAAAGAAATGAACAGTTTCAAATTTTTATGGTAAATGATAAACTCACAAAATTAGCAAATAACTATTTCCCCCACTGTATGTTGCATAAACTCGTTTTCATATAGAGCCTTTATAGCAATATGAGTGCAGTCAAATATGCCGATTAGATTTGGGAAACCGGGCATTACTGCAAATTGCATTGAAATTTTTTCTTGTTCGTGCACAGTGGATGGAAACCTGATGTATCGACTAACGATATTAATAATACCATCCAAAACGGTAGTCGTTGTGGCACTCAGGGACGGCTGTGATATATCAGCCCTACAGGATGACAAAAACAAAGGCGTGTTGTCCTCTCTGGTACTGTACCCAGTTCAGCACATGGATTCAAGAACACAGCTCTAGGGAATCTAAATTGGCTTATTAGCCAGTCATTATTATGGGCCAGTAAATCATTATGGTCCCTGAAGGTTCTTTCTCTCTTTATTCTTCCATTGGTGTAATCCTCCAGCAGTGCCATCATGCACAGGTATCACCTCAGCATTTATATGTTTACAGCAATTAAAGTGATTGTTAACACCTTGCTTAAATCACAGCATGAATTAGTCATATATCCTCCACTTAAGATAAAATTTGAATATGAGAATGTTATGGGCGAACACGTTTCTTCATGCTGGTTTTGTTATGAACACATATAGTTAGGACTGAAAACAAGGACATACATAGTAACGAATGTGTGAGAGCTTACTGGCTATATTTCCAGACTGGGACATTTGATAATATATGCACAGAATTTAAAGGGAAATATTTAGTTATTTACACTGTTCGGCAGTCAGGCCACATCCTCCTCCTGTGCTCCTGTAGTGGAAAATGTGATAGTTAGGCAGCACTGATTAAATATTTAGAATTAATTTTAATATAAGATTTAAGTGGGATTGTAACACTGCTGGATTTAATCCTCATGACAACGTGTACGTTCTGCTTGCATGAGAGAACCACCAACCAGCAGGTTGCAGTAATCGGTATTCTGCATCAAGAGCTAGAATTATAAATATATAAAGCAAACAGCGTTTATACCAGCCATGATCATTAGTAACGGATTTGTTATTAATAGTTATTATACTAGTTTTTTCAATCATGTATGCCAAGTTGCAAAGACGAACAAGAATGGCAACAAGCATGTTCCATTTTTTTCCTATGCTAATTCACAAAGCTAAATAGCTAATCGCTGTTCTCTTTCTCTCTGATAAGCTCCGTGATTGTTTAACATGCAGAATCACTGAAAAACATCCGATGTGTCCTAATTGTGAAAAAATACTAAAAAAAAAAAAACACCTCAAGAAACACTTGCCATTGGCCCAGATGGCTGACCGTCAGCTTGGTGTGTCCTGGGCTTTAAGTTATCATTTGTTTTTAATCTAGCATTTAGAAGTTTTTTGAAAAGTTTTTGGGAACTGTATTATTTTTTAATGTGTTCAACCAGCTGTAATTTAGGAAAGGCTCGGGGGAACAAAACCAAGTTTACTGATTGGGAAGGCTTGTGTTGTTCAATTTTCTTAATTATCAACTATTAGATCTTATGAGATGAAGGGGGAAAAGAAAATCGGCCAAACATATCGGCCAAGAAATCGGCATCGGTCATCGGCTGCCGTGATATACATCAAGATACCTTTATTTGTTCCACAATGGGGAAGATGTACACGTGTGTACGGTTCGTTTTTGGTTAAAGTTGTTTATTCGTATACTTTCCAAGAAATTCTTTTTCAGCTTTGTCATGATTAAAGGCATTTGTTAACAAGTCTTTCAATAAATATGGAGTCCTTAAGGATATACATACTTTAAAGTGGGTCATCTAACAGGTCCTTGTAATACTCATTAATAATCATAAATATAAAGAGTAAATAATAGTTGATAAACAAAAATATCCAAGTTTTAGAAACATGTAAGAAAACAATAGCCTCAGTGCAGGTCATTTAAACCATGTAAATCTATTTTACCAATTTACATTCATGTCACATCCACAGTCACAAACAACAGTGAGACCTGTCTATACCTCGTGCCAGCTATTAAGCATGTAAATTGTAATTGTCAGCTTGTGACTTCTCTCACTCTGTGTCTGCCTGTCTCTCTTTGAAACAAGCATTTGCTTTTTTTGCAGCAAGGATTGAAGAAAAAAAAAAAACCTGTTGCTGGGAATAAAAAGCACTGTTTCCCTCAGGATCAAAACACTGCTGTATTGGTGATAACACCACTTCATTATGTGCCAATCCAAATCTCAGTGACATCCTTCCAATTATTAATTTGAAATTGTAGATATAATGAATATATTTGCTATGTAATGAATAACAATTAAAAACAAATTAAAAAAAGAGATCCTAGTGACTAAATAGGCTATGACTGTTAGTGCTAGATGGGCTGCTTTGAGTATTTCAGAAAACGCTGATCACCTATTCAAACTTAAAATCTTAAATAACACAGAAATCTGAAAAAAAAACTAATGTTTTATGGGTGTAGATACCTTATTAAACAAAAATTGAGAGTAGAATGAATAATTGGCTAACAGGTAGTTAGCCAATTAAACTTGCATCCAGTCATTCAAATGTTATGTAGTTATGTTTGCATTTTCTTTTGTATTGGGTCATTTAGAGGCTATCCTGCTATTCTTTAGTAGCTCTTCAATCCGATTGTTTTAAGATCCAGTTTTCAACATTTCCAATTGTTGTCTATTTTATGTGTTACTGTAATGCATACATATTTTAAAAACAACCAATGGAATAAGTTAAACCTGTTATCTAAATTGCAATGGAAAAATCAGAAAAATTTGTTAGATCAATAATCAGTGTGTGTTATGTTTAGGAAAGGATTTTGGATGATGCATTGTTGTTGTAGCTCTACAAAATACCTGATATTTAAATATCTAGATATGTTTACTGTTGCTTTTTGCTTGTAGGCCTTAAACATTGAGTCCATTTTATAATTTTTTTTTAATTATATAGTCTACTCTCATAGCATACTCGTACTTGATAAAATGTACTAATACATTACCTTTTAATTAAAAAAGTATCAAACAGTGTAACTGTCACGGTTGCGGAGTGACTGAAGCAAAGCCCGGAGTATGGAAAAGCAGGTTTTAATGTAGACACACAGCAGCGTAAAGAAAAGAAAAACATTTAGCAGCAAGCAGAGAGTTCTTCGTGGAGGAAGATCTGAGCGGTCTCTGTGAATAGAGATTGCGGTAGTGTCCACAGGAATGCAGAGATTCAGGAGGGTAGTCATGAATGTTCTTCCACGTAAGCGAGTAGAACTGACGGTGAGTGAGTGAATGCGAGGGGTTTAAGTAGGGCTGCAGGTTAATGAGCCGCAGGTGCCGGTACTTAGTATGATGGGGACAGACTATGTGTGCGCAGAGCCGAGGGATGGCGTGACAGGCTGTTCCCTGACAGTTACAGTCTTCTTGGTTTGGAGGGAAATTAATAGACTTTCGGCAGGCTTATGGTAACTCAGAAAGGGGGCTTTTTATTTTCCTCCATTTATTTTTTTAACTTTTTATTTTATTTCACTACACACATGCACAAACATGCACAGCTCTTTCTCTTTTAAGGAGTGGTGGACGAAGTACGCAAACCATGTACTTGAGTAAAAGTAGAGACACACTAGGTAAAATAATACTCCAGTAAAAGTGCTCCCATTAAACTTTCACTTGAGTAAAAGTATGAATGTATTTAAGTATCCAAAATACATAAATACATTCGTACTTTTACTCAAGTGAAATGTATTTATGTATTTTGGATACTTGAATACATTTGTATTCAAGTATCCAAAATATTATTATGGCTATAATGCCCTATTATCATTTTTGTCACAAGACTTTTACTCAACTCAGTTTATGTGAAAAAACTGTTACTTTTAGTACACCAATGTATTAATACAATTCAAGTCAAACAATGGTGATTATTAAAATTATTAGCCCAAAACCTTCCTTCAAATACAAAAAAAAAAAAAAAAAAAGGTTGTTGTGGCAAGTTAGAGGCAGGATTCCTTCTATCATTTATTACTCTCAAAATATTCTGCTTGCTGTTTAACTGATGCTGAACTGTAGTTTATGCTAAGTTTAAAACGTTGGTGATTGGTGGCTTGCTGCATGCTTGAAGTTTTGATTCACTTATAAATAAAATGGAACAACTGAGTTTGCAAAATGTAGTTGAGTAAAAAGTAAGGTATTTGATTTTGAAATGTAGTGAAAGTAAAAGTCTCTCTAAATGGAAATACTTCAGTAAAGTACAGATATGTGAAAAAGCAACTTAAGTACATTAACACATTTCATTCACTTAGTTACTGTCCAGCACTGTTAACAACAGTATATTGTCACAATATTGTTCTTACTGAATGTATCCGCTTTATCAACCCCAAAACATCCCATTTCACAACTTTTTGTTCTATTAGGATCTCAGTAACAATTGTGCGGTCCTCAACTTCAAACTAATAACCTGGGTAACAACAAAACTTACAATATGTTTCTATATACATTTTTTTTTTTTTACCTGTAAAGTATACCAGCACTCAGAGATCATTAAGATAACAATTAGCAGACAGGTACTATGGCAAATGATTTGTTCAGCTGATCATTCTATAAAAGCAGAACTTTTTAGAAAAATGGTGTTTTGGAATACACAGTTGTGTCTCATCAGGGCAAAGAGAAAGGACAAACCATCATAAACCTCAGAAACAGTTTTTGCTGTTCATCAGTATGGATTTTTATCGCACACACGCATGGATATCACACGTACAGTACATTGAGCAAACTGGGCCACGTGATGACATCATTCAGGGACATCATTACGTACTGTGAACTCCCACCCCAAAAAAAACCGTTGTTAGCACCCATCCCTGCTCAGAGATATATGCAATTAAAGTTACTGTTGCTAAAAGTGGTTCTATGTGTTACTAAATTATAAGTTATTATTAGTTATTTCTGCCTATGGTCCCCTGGTGGTCTAGTGGTTAAGATGCAGCGCTCTCACCGCTGTAGCCCGGGTTCGATTCCCGGTCAGGGATCCTATCCCCAGCCACTCTCAGTGCCGGTCCCAAGCCCGGATAAATTGGGGAGGGTTGCGTTAGGAAGGGCATCCAGCGTAAAACATGTGCCAAATCAAACGTGCGGAGGATCCGCTGTGGCGACCCCTAACGGGAGAAGCCAAAAGAACGTTTTTATTAGTTATTTCTGCATTTATTCTGCATTATTTCTGCAGTTATTTCTGCATTACTACACACCTGACATTCGGTGCTACAAAGATGAGGATGGGTTCCCTTTTAAGTCCATATCATCTCAGGGAGTTTTTCCTTGCCTCTATTTCCCTGCTTGTTCATCAGGGATAAACAATTACAAGGAACAAACTTATGGGTAATAAATACATTCTTTTATACAACCTTATAACCACTTTATCTGTGCAAAGCTGCTTTGAGACATTGTCCATTTAAAAGCGCTATACAAACAAAAATGAATAAAAAAAAAATTGAGCTTATTATTTCTCCACCTGGTTTCTGAATTCTGACTATCTATTGTACAGTCATTACTGTACTGTTTCACTGGCCCTGAAAAGTAAAAACATACCGTAATTTCCGGACTATTAAGCGCACCCAAATATAAGCCGCACCCACTGAATTTTACAAAGATTTTTATTTTGAACATAAATATGCCGCACCTGCCTATAAGCCGCAGGTGCCTGCATTGAAACAAATTAACTTTACACAAGCTTTAATGTCTGTTACACAACTTGTATTTTCCGTATAGTCCGGAAAATACGGTAGTACATTCTTCTTCAAAGCTATCTTTGTCCTGTAGCTTTATATCACCTCTGCCTTTTATTACCTGAATTTACATATGTATTCTCATCAGAGGTGGCAAAATTACACACATTCTTCACTTAAGTAGATGTACAGATACTCATGTTTTAAAATACTCTGGTAATAGTGAAAGTACTGACTATATATATTTTTTTACTTAAGTTAAAGTAAAGAAGTATGAGCTCTGTCAGCACTTAGCACTTGGTAGCCATTACTACTTCCTGTTTTAGTGTCACGCTGGTAACTGGACCGCACACCATATTAATATAAGGGGTATCAATTAAGTAAAATATTTAATCGTTATCAATCGCATGATTGTTATGAGTTAACTCACAATTAATTGCAACTCAGTCACTCATTTTTATCTGTTCTAAATGTATACTTTTCAAGTGTTTATACTTTAATCAACATGGGCATGGACAAATATGGATGCGTTATGCAAATGTATGTTTATTATTAGTAAATCAAACTCAACATAGAGCATGAACACAAAATATTTTTTTAAAGTAAACGTTTTAAAGTAATGTAGGTGTTTTTAAATTACGTAAATCATCAGAATACACTTTTGAGGGTGAGGCAAGTATTCACTGAAACTCAGGTTGTTTTATTTATGTGTCTGAGAAAAGAAATGACGGAGACAGCAGAGAGCTGTCTGTTATTTTTATTTTACAAAAGCACAGCATTTGTTATTATGAGTGTATAAAAATAAAATTAGACCATTTGCAGATTAGAATGATATATTTCTCTTATCTGTACAATTGAAAAAATAAGTTTTAAGTACGCCACACATGCCGGTGCGTTTGACAACCCGAGAGGCTTAAATGTGTGCATCATGGTGGATTTTGGAGACTTGGCGTATCAGTAAAATAAATGTTTACTATTTAAAATTTATTTTTCGGTAGTTTATTATTGTTATTTTTTTTTACATTTGAGTAAAGTAAAGACGTTGTGAATAAACGTGTATTGCGTTCAAAGGTTTTAATTTTGCCTCTTTATATTTTCAATAAAACCAGTCAACAGAAATTCGTGCTGCATTAAGCCAGCAAAAATGTTAAAATGTTAAAATATATTAATCTAAACCGAATTTTAAATGTTGTTACCCAATAAATGTATCCAGGCTGAACATGCACCATATAGAATACAAGCAGAGAAAAGATAATGATCATCAGGTGATCAGGAATGTCTCTGATCTCAGTCATGTTTACATCAGTTGGATCTCATCCATGTTAACCCCATTCTACTCGTTGCCTTCTCCCTTGTTTATTGTTAGCTTCATAAACTAGCCTACTGTACATCTGTGGTGTGTAATATAGAGAGCTGCTCTCCTGTGGGACCCGACGCAAACGAGTGCAGCGCGGGACAAGATTTGATGGGTAAATGCGGGTGCGAGCGGTAAAATAATGTGTGGTTGTGTGTGAGCGGGGTGCAGGAAAATTAAATCATTTGTAGGACTCCAGCAAAATGGTCTTGAAAAAAATGTGTATATATATATATATATATATATATATATATATATATATATATATATATATATATATATATATGTGTATATGTATAAATACTGGATGTTATGTATCTACTGCACAAAAACAACAATGGCAACAAAAATAAAATAAAATGATTTACGAAGTGTGGGAGCAAACTCGCGTGGTTCATGAGCGGTAGACTACTAGAGCACACCGAGGCACAATGTCAAGCTCAAGACAGAGGAGAATCGGTGAGTGCTACAGATATTACTTAACTATCAAAGAAAGGAACATAAAACACAACAAAACCTTGGCCTGTGGGGTTTTTTTTATAATATCTTGTTTCAGATGATGTTCTATGTTCTAAAAAGTTCCTTGATTAGGTCCATGTTTATCATTTACACAAAAATCCAAACTAAAATAGAACAAAATATGTTTGTTAATTTCCCGTTCCTTTTTCATTCATATTCAAAAGGCAAGCAGGTGAAACTAAAAAAGCAGATTGGAGAAGCAGTCAGTGGGACAAAACTTATATTGCGGGTGGAAGAAGAAAAAAAAAAATTGCGGGAGCGGGACTGAAAAGTCCGTTCTGTGCAGGTCTCTAGTGTGGTAGCCAGGAAATCATCCACCAGTGGTAGTTTAAAAAAGCAGCGCAAATAATGGCAATGGCAGAAAATATTACAGATATTTGTGTAAAAATGAGTGAAAGAAAAAAAAAAGTTCTTAGTTACTTAAATACAGTAACATAGTAAATGTACTCCGTTACTTCCACCACTGATTCTCATACACAGCATGATTGGAGCTTTATTTTTGGAATTATTTTGTTGTTTTGTGTTTGTAAAATGAATCATTCTGTAGATTTGCTAGTGCTACATAGACATTATGTTACATTTTATTCATTTCCTTTTCTTTTTTTTGTGGTGGTGTCAATTTGCTGTGCTTTTGTGACTTGGATTTATATGAAAGTTAAAAACATGCATTAGCATATCAGCAAAAGCACAAACCAGCAAGTTGCATTAAGTGTAGAGTGCACAGAGACAGCAAAGCAGGTTGGCATTAAAGTGCAAGTGATGTGCAGCAGTGCAATTAACACTTTCATCAGTGCAAATGTAATATAAGTCATGAAAAAAACACTGTCAATGACATGGTGTGTAAATAAATTTGGAAAAACTGATTATACTATAATAATTTAGACAGTACAGTCGAGTAAACAAAAATGCATAGGGGAATCAAGGAATACTGTGCAAACTGGTTAAATATACAAACCCGATTCCAAAAAAGTTGGGACACTGTACAAATTGTGAATAAAAACAGAGTGCAATGATGTGGAAGTTTCAAATTTCAATATTTTATTCAGAAAACAACATTATGGTGGCCGAGAAGTGCAAAACACATGAACAAATCCGAAAACAAAATAACAAATCCGAAAACAAATTAACAAATCCGAAAACACAATGACAAGTCAGACAAATTGAAAAGGTAGGTATAGTTTGTAAATGGAAACTTACAGATCATGGACAAGACACCTGTATATCTCGAATGACAGGTGTCTTGTCCAATGATCTGTACGTTTCCATTTACAAACTATACCTACCTTTTCCAGTTTGTCTGAATCATTGCACGAAACACATTAACAAATCCGAAAACACAACGACAATTCAAACAAACCGGGAAAAAGTAGGTATAGTTTGTGAATGGAAACTTACCGATCATTGGACGAGACACCTGTCATTCAAAATATACAGGAAGTACAACCTTTTTTTTTTTTTCTTTCCTTCTTTCTTAAGTAATTAACCATATACAAACATGACAATAACAAGTACAATTTACATTACAATACACAGAACAGGTGCATGAAAGGTGTGTGTGTGTGTGTGTGTGTGTGTGTGTGTGTGTGTGTGTGTGTGTGTGTGTATATATATATATATATATATATATATATATATATATATATATATATATATATATATATACACACCTTTCAGCATTGATTGATGGTGCCTTTCCAGATGTGTAAGCTGCCCATGCCACACGGTTTTCCGGCCTTGACCCGTACACAGAGAGATTTTTCCAGATTCTTCGAATCTTTGGAAGATATTATGCACTGTAGATGATAACTTAAAATTCTTTGCAGTTCTTATCTGAGAAACTCCTTTCTGCTCCACCATTTTTCGTCACAGCATTGGGGGAATTGGTGATCCTCTGCCCATCTTGACTTCTTAGAGACACTGCCACTGAGAGGCTTTTTTTATACCCAATCATGTTGCCAATTGACCTAATAAGTTGCAAATTGGTCCTCCAGCTGTTCCTTATATGTACATTTAACTTTTCTGGCCTCTTATTGCTACCTGTCCCAACTTTTTTGGAATGTGTAGCTCTCATGAAATCCAAAATGAGCCGTTATTTGGCATGCTATTTTAAAATGTCTCACTTTTAACATTTGATATTTTATCTATATTCTATTGTAAATAAAATATAAGTTTGAGATTTGTGAATTATTGCATTCCTTTATTTATTCACAATTTGTACAGTGTCCCAACTTTTTTGTAATTGGGTTTGTAATCTGTCTGTAGGGAAGTAGGTGTGCAACATATGAACAATAGTGTAAGTAAGCCGAGTACAAACTTCAGTGTGGAGATTGGAGGATGGAGGAATAGCAGTTATAAAAAGCTAAATATGTTCAGGGAAATAATTTTTTCATTAGCTTGCTGGTACAGCAGCTGATGCTCCTGTAGTGGTTAATAGACAGTGAGCAGTTTAAGACTGGGGTGAGAGATATCCTTGATGTTTTATAGATGTCTGTGAAGGGTTTTCACCACATGTTGAAGAGCTGTCTGGTGAGAGACTGATATAAATCGTTATTTTAGAAAATCTTAAATTAAATTCTCTTCTTTTTCAGTGTCTGCTCAGATCCTTAAAGCCAGTTTGGACACTATGGAGCATCAGATCAAGAGGCTGGAGAATGACATCCAGAACTTCCCAAAGACAGATGACAAACAAGATAAGTTTGTGGAAAAAATGTCTATATCCTTACCATGCTTTATTTTGATCTTTCATCAAACTACTAAGAAGACCATGTTAGTAGCTGATTTTTTATTTTTTGTTAGATTTTACAATTTGTAGAAAGGTAATGGAATGGTGTGTACAAAATGAGCGGATCTATGCAGCATTTAAAAACTATAGACCTTTATTTTTACTCATGTCAAAGTGCTTTGAGCTAATGTAGCCACAGTTAACATCAGTTAGTGTAATACTCGAAACCCAGTGACAGTGTGCTTAGCACCTATTTAGTTTTACAGTAAATTACAGCTATGTTTTATCATTTATGTAATCACTTTAAACTTAAATTTTGTTGTTCGCTGTCTCTAGTCAGCTGTTTTTCAGTAATTCTGCATGTCTGCATGTCAAATCAGCAGCGGATCTCGTCGGTGAGAAAGAGAACTCTGGTTGGCTATTTAGCTTAGCGAATGAGCACACAAGCAAAACACGGAACATGCTTGTTTAATTATTGCTCTTTTGTTTTTGCAACTTAGGAGAGATGATTTAAAAAAGCTATTGCGGCAGGTAGAAGCACTGCTTGCTTTATATATTCACAGTTCCAGCATCCAGTATCCCTGTTTGGACGCTTAATACAGACTACTGTCATCTGCTGTTAGGAGAGAGTTATGTACTCTGACACAAGTGCAAAACTTACATTTACGATTTGGTCTGCCTAATAATCGGCCTAATTTGCAGCACACTCAGCCGATGTCGATTTATTTAAAAATGCCAAAACTCGGCCTCTACTTAAAACTCATAATTTTTTACTTATGACCTTGAAATGAATCTTCATGATGGGTTATATTGCATAAGAATAATCTGTTTGCCCTAAATAGTAAGTTGTACCAAGTCAAAGAAATGTGCTGAGACTAAGAAATATAAAACTACTGTAGAGACTTGGGCCGATCCAAGTTAGAATTTGACCATGACCTGAGTATTAGTATTGATTACTTCAACCCTGAGATAATTATAACTTGAGTGAGAGGAAATCGAGAGCAAGAGATATACTGTGGCAGTATTTGGACTACACAGATGTCTGGAGGATTTTAAAAGCCAATGAAGATTGAGAAGTGAACTTGCTTGTGGAATCTTGCCCTATCTCACACAATCTGTCACATAGGCAGAAAAGACAATACACAGAGATACAGCCTGCATGCAGATTGAATGATATGGGTGTGCAAATTTAAGGAAAATTAAAAATTAATTCTACTTTGTCATATTTTAAACCATTTATAGAGTCTGGGGTCTCTTTTATTTAGCTGTGTAGGAGACAATGACTTAGATTAGTTGCCTAAGTGATTGCTTTTCTGAAAGGGACACATGAGGGCAGGTTTGCATGAACTACAAGCTTCTTGCTTTTGCAGGTCCAATCAGAAGTTTATACTTAAAAATGTACATATTTATACAGTAAGTTGAATAATTGAGTATTATTTAAGGTTACTATGGCTTATTGTCTCATTACTTGGTGTGCATAATAATTAAGGTTAAGTTGTTGAAGGAATTATTCATAATATAACAACACCTGTTATAAATAAAACACATTAAGCCAAAATGATAAAAAAAAAAAAGCCTTGTGTAAAAAAAAACCACACCCTTACTGCTTCCATAGGATCCAATAAGCTAAGTAGCAGCCAGGGGCTGTTAATCAAATTAACCCTTAGGTTAATTAGGCTTTAAAATGAGCTATGTTGCTAGTATGCAGAGTGTAATTAAGTGGGATAGAGGTGGAACCAGTATGGACTATGGGAATAGGGCAAACTGGAGGCAATGTTATGCTTTGTATAATAACAGTCCTACTGGAAAACTTTGCTCCTGGTATTCATAATGGTGTTACTCTGATATGTAACATTGACCTAAACATTGGTCATGTACACGTAAATGAAGTACACCTCTTCATGGCAACAGTAATTCTTAATGACTGTGCCCTCTTTCAGCAGGCGAATTTTCCCTGTCACACTGCAAAAAAGTTCAAGGTGTTGATTGGCCTCCAAATTCCCCAGATCTCAAATCAATCCAGCATCAGTCGTGTGTGAACAAACAAATCTGATCCATTAAGGCCCTAACCTAGTGAAACTTTAATTAATATTTTATTTGTATTTTATTATTTTTATGATGTAATTATTTTGCCCTTTACTTAATTAGACCAAAAAATGTAATGAAAAAATAAATCCATGACTGGGAATGTTTTTGGTACCTATATATGTGACCTCTAATATCTACGTCAGTTGTAATTGCCACAGCATCTACAGTGGAATTCCATTGCTCAGAAACAATGGGCAACTTTAATTTGCCAAGGGGGTTTTAGATAAGATTAGATTTATTTAGGAAATAATTAAAAAAATATCTCCTTAGTTGAATAAACAACATAAATATTTCGGCTCAGTTTAACTAATAAAGCAAAGCAGTACAAAAAGCACTAAGCACTAAATTCAATGACTGTTGTTTTGCAGCATTTTATTTTATTATTTGGAAATGCTTTCCAAGTCATGAATTTAATATAAAATGTTACATATGTTAATTTGCTTACTTACCGTATTTTTCGGACTATAAGCCGCTACTTTTTCCCACGTTTTGAACCCCGCAGCTTAAACAACGAAGCGGCTAATTTGTGGATTTTTCCTGGGTTTTTCCCGGTTTCACAAACTTCAAGCCAAAAAACTGAGGGACATATTAGACCAATGACGGTGGCGCACGACGATGGCAAAAGATAAACTCTCCAGAAAAATACAGTGGTACCTTGACCTACGAGTTTAATTTGTTGGAGAAAAATTTCACCAATCTTGGCCTTATGGCAAGTGGCTAGATGGAAACGTTTCCTTAGTGCAAAATGCATGGAAGCTTGCTTAGAGTTTGCTAACAGGCACCTCAAGGACTCCTGAACTGTGTGGAACAAGATGGTCTGATGAAACCAAGATTGAACTGACTGAAAGTAAATGATAACATCTCTAAGCACACAACCAAGATAACACAGGAGTGTCTTAGGGACAACTCTGTGAATGTCCTAGAGTTGACCAACCCTGACTTGAATCATTTTGAACATCTCCTGATAGACCTGAAGGTGGCTGTCCACCTATGTGCAATGAAGAATGGCAGAAAATCCCCTAATCCAGTTATGCAATCTTTTTGCATCATACACAAAAAAACTCAAGGCTGTAATTGTTGGCAAAGGACTCTCAACTAAGTACAGAGTAAAGGGTCTGAATACTTATGTACATGAGTACTTTCAGAATACTTCTATACTTTGGAATACACTGTGTATGTGTGTGTATATATATATATATATATATATATATATATATATATATATATATATATATATATATAAACTTTCTTTCGGCTTCTCCCGTTAGGGGTCGCCACAGCGGATCCTCCGCATGTTTTGATTTGGCACATGTTTTTACGCTGGATGCCCTTCCTAACGCAACCCTCCCCAATTTATCCGGGCTTGGGACCGGCACTGAGAGTGGCTGGGGATGGTTCCCTGACCGGGAATCGAACCCGGGTCGTAGCGGTGAGAGCGCTGCATCTTAACCACTAGACCACCAGGGGACCTCTATACACAGTACAGACCAAATGTTTGGACACACCTTCTCATTCAAAGAGTTTTCTTTATTTTCATGACTATGAAAATTGTAGATTCACACTGAAGGCATCAAAACTATGAATTAACACATGTGGAATTATATATGGAATTATATACATAACAAAAAAGTGTGAAACAACTGAAAAATGTCATATTCTAGGTTCTTCAAAGTAGCCACCTTTTGCTTTGATTACTGCTTTGCACACTCTTGGCATTCTCTTGATGAGCTTCAAGAGGTAGTCACCTGAAATGGTCTTCCAACAGTCTTGAAGGAGTTCCCCGAAAGATGCTTGGCACTTGTTGACCCTTTTGCATTCACTCTGCGGGCCAGCTCACCCCTAAACCATCTCGATTGGGTTCAGGTCCGGTGACTGTGGAGGCCAGGTCATCTGGCACGGCACCCCATCACTCTCCTTCTTGGTCAAACAGCCCTTGATGCCTTCAGTGTGACTCTACAATTTTCATAGTCATGAAAATAAAGAAAACTCTTTGAATGAGAAGGTGTGTCCAAACTATTGGTCTGTACTGTGTGTATATATATATATATATATATATATATATATATATATATATATATATATAATTTTATTTTTAATTAATTAATAAAAAAAGAAAAAAAAATCATATTTAATAAAAATATATATAAAAAATGCAATTGTTGGCATACTTTTAGTTCTTTGAATCATTTAATATTTTACTATAGGCCAGAAATATCTGGCTCTCATAGTTTGAAAAATGTGTCTGTTTAATGCAATTTCTGCTTCACTGTGTTTGTATAATTACATGTTTTTTTCAAATGGTGGTGTTCTAGTTATACTGGCACCAAAGCTTAAGCAGCCACTATTAAGAAATGTCTCAAATTTACATACAAAATAATAATAATTGTGGTTTCTTAAAGGTGGGAGAAAACATTAAAGGGTGCATTATATGTGAACAACTAAGTTGCATGCAATTGTGTCTTGCTTGGAAATAACTGGTTTACTCAAAGAATGTAGGTGTTGCTGTTATATGCAATGGTACAGTATTCATTTAAGCCTTTTGAGGTGGAGTATATAAGTACAGTTCAATTTATTTTAATTTGTATAGCACTTTTAACAGTGGACATTGCCTCAAAGCAGCTAATGTGGTAATAAAGAATAAATAACATTGTTCTTTATAAGTGTAAGATTATCCCTAATGAGCGAGCCATGGGTGACTGAGGCAAGGAAAAACTCCCTGAGATGGCACAAAGAAGAAAGAAAGAAACCAGATTTAAGAGGGAACCCATCCTCATCTTTATGGCACAGAATGTCAATTTATTACATTATTATTGAGGTGTACAGTGATGGTGATCAAATGCAACCTGTAGTCCTGAGTCATTGTATCGGACTGTTGACATTATGTACAGTACAAATTCTTCCTCAAAAGCTCCTGTGTTGCTCCATAATTTTTTGGAACCCCAGGCCATTGATGTAAAACCATCCCCAGCTGCACAGAGTGGCCTCTATCCACTATCCAGAGACAGGCCGGGACGAATCGGGCAGATCCGAGGAAAGTAGAGCGACAGGAACACTGGTCTCTCTTATACCTCAGGAGCATATTTAACTCGACAGAGAGAGAGAGAGAGAGAGAGAGTTTGGGGACTCCGGCAAGACTCGCTATGGCAGCATAATTGAAAGGAAGAGCCAGAAGGAAACACAGACATGAGGGATCTCTGGGATAAGAGCTGGCCCACCGCACCACCGTCAACAAACCTAAGTGAACATGTAAGAGTGAGGGGACGGCAGCATACAAATATCCCAGTTCACTGAACACTCTATATCCATGATCCCTTCATATCTGCTCCTTTACATAAGAAAAATCTACTGATAAAAGAACTTGAACACTGAGATTGTGTCTGAGTCCCGAACACTATTTGGAAGGCTGTTCCATAACTGTGGGTCTACCCCCCTGTAGTCTTCATTATTTGAGGTACCAACAAATAGCTTGAACCTTTTGATCTAAGTAGGCATAGGTGATCATAATGGCACAGAATTTTACTCAGATACTGCAGCGCGAGACCATTTAGTGCTTTAAACATCAGTAGTAGTATTTTATAATCAGTGCAAGATTTAATAGGAAGACAGTGTAGACTGATTAAAACAGGAGTGATGTGGTAATATTTTTTAGGTCTAGTAAGGACACTAACTGAAGCTTATTTATGCACTTGCTCGAACACCCAGACAGTAAAGCATTACAGTAGTCTAATCTAAATTAAACAAAAGCATTAACTAGTTTTTCTGCATTCTGTAATGACATCATTGTTCTAATTTTCGCAATATTTCTAAGGTGAACAAAGACGATCCTGGTAATATTATTCACGTAAGCCTCAAAGGAAAGCCTAGAGTCAATAAGTACACCAAGGTCTTTGACTGGTGTACACACTGAGACAGAAAGACCATCCACAGATGGAGTTCACTTCTAACTCCCTGTGTATAATCTTAAGAAAATGGGGTTGATGTATTTATTACGGCCGTACTTGAAAAAATATACGTTTTAAATGTGGCCAACACAAGGAGTTTTGGACCTTCAACATCAAACAAAGTGTAATAGATGAAAAGAAGCAATTTGTAAGTAAAGACTTGAACAATGACATTATCTGCATAACCTGTAAGCTAGACACACATACAGGAACTCTGTCTTTTTGTCATGTCTGTTTTGAAGTAAGCAAAGAGGGTATGTCTACTTTCGCTCTGCTACACTCCACATCTTTGCCTGAGCAAAGGGACTGCTTTAATGATTATCTCATTGCAAACCAGAAGGTCTTGCATGCCAAGGCCTCGCACAGTACCTATGAGGGTGTCAAGTGTGCGCCGAGCCAGCAGGTCTATCTATCACCCAAATGAGGATGGGTTTCCCTTTTGAGTCTGGTTCCTCTCAAGGTTTTTTCCTCATACCACCTAAATGAGTTTTTCCATGCCACAGTCACCCCCAGCTTTCTCATCAGGGATTAATACACATAATTCACTTATATTGAAATGTTTATTATTATTTATAAGTCTATAAATCGTTTTGTTAAGCTGCTTTTAAACAATGTCCCTTTTGAAAAGCGCTATAGAAATGAACTTAAAGTTCTAGCTGCATGTGGTCCTAGTAAAAGTACTATCGTCTTATCTGAGTTAACCATAACTAACTTATCAAGCATCCACTGTCTTATATCCTTTACACACTCAACACTGCAATCTGTTTTTGCTAAAATATACAACGCCGCAACGTTGATAGCCGCCGCGCCGTTGGCGAGACGGCACAGCGCAGCGCCGGAAGTGGGATTACCGGAAGTGCGCGCAACGCCGACTGACACAAATAAGACCTAAGTTAGGAGAGAGCTGTTCCCTTTATTCCAACAACATTTCCTAGTCTAGCAAGGAGTATATTATGATAAATGGTGTCAAAAGCTGCACTAAGGTCAAATAACACAAGCAAGGAGACACAACCCTGACCAAAGGCCCATAGCAGGGTATTTCCCACTTTAACTAGCGCCCTCTCTATGCTATGATGAGGCCTATATCCTGACTGATCCTGACCAAAAATTTTACTCCTAAGTAGGTGTGTGTCAGGGATCCACCTGCAACGCCCCCTTTGGTGGCTCTCATGACTCCACTCTCCCTAGAGCTCCGGGCTTAATCACGCCTGGGGCTCATCATCACTCCACACCGCTTCTACATAAGCTCCTCACTCACAATCACTCCTTTGTTCGTTATTGTATGTACAGTATTGTTCAAAATAATAGCAGTACAATGTGACTAACCAGAATAATCCAGGTTTTTAGTATATTTTTTATTGCTACGTGGCAATTCTCAGAAAACAAACAAAACCCAGCATTCATGATATGCCGCTCGTAAGGCTGTGCAATTGGGCAATTAGTTGAAAGGGGTGTGTAGCAGTGTGGCATTCAATCACTGAGGTCATCAATTTTGTGAAAAAACAGGTGTGAATCAGGTGGCCCCTATTTAAGGATGAAGCCAGCACTTGTTGAACATGCATTTGAAAGCCTGAGGAAAATGGGTCGTTCAAGACATTGTTCAGAAGAACAGCGTACTTTGATTAAAAAGTTGATTGGAGAGGGGAAACCCTATAAAGAGGTGCAAAAAATTATAGGCTGTTCAGCTAAAATGATCTCCAATGCCTTAAAATGGAGAGCAAAACCAGAGAGACGTGGAAGAAAACGGAAGACAACCATCAAAATGGATTGAAGAATAACCAGAATGGCAAAGGCTCAGCCAATGATCAGCTCCAGGATGATCAAAGACAGTCTGGAGTTACCTGTAAGTACTGTGACAGTTAGAAGACGTCTGTGTGAAGCTAATCTATTTTCAAGAATCCCCCGCAAAGTCCCTCTGTTAAAAAAAAAAAAAGGCATGTGCAGGTAAGGTTACAATTTGCTAAAGAACACATCAACTGGCCTAAAGAGAAATGGAGGAACATTTTGTGGACTGATGAGAGTAAAATTGTTCTTTTTGGGTCCAAGGGCCACAGACAGTTTGTGAGACGACCCCCAAACTCTGAATTCAAGCCACAGTACACAGTGAAGACAGTGAAGCATGGTGGTGCAAGCATCATGATATGGGCATGTTTCTCCTACTATGGTGTTGGGCCTATTTATCGCATACCAGGGATCATGGATCAGTTTACATATGTCAAAATACTTGAAGAGGTCATGTTGCCTTATGCTGAAGAGGACATGCCCTTGAAATGGTTGTTTCAACAAGACAATGACCCCAAACACACTAGTAAACGAGCAAAGTCTTGGTTCCAAACCAACAAAATTGTTATGGAGTGGCCAGCCCAATCCCCGGACCTTAATCCAGTCAAGAACTTGTGGGGCGATATCAAAAATGCTGTTTCTGAAGCAAAACCAAGAAATGTAAATGAGTTGTGAAATGTTGTTAAAGAATCATGGAGTGGAATAACAGCTGAGTGGTGCCACAAGTTGGTTGACTCCATGCCACACAGATGTGAAGCAGTTTTAAAAAACTGTGGTCATACAACTAAATATTAGTTTAGTGATCCACAGGATTGCTAAATCCTAGAAACAAAAATGTTTGTACAAAATAGTTTTGAGTTTGTACAGTCAACGGCATACACTGCTATTTTTTTGAACACACCCCTCTCAACTAATTGCCGAATTGCACAGCCTTAAGAGCGTGCATATCATGAATGCTGGGTCTTGTTTGTTTTCTGAGAATCTACTGCACCAACTGGTAACTTGTTTGCCACGTAGCAATAAAAAATATACTAAAAACCTGGATTATTCTGGTTAGTCACATTGTACTGCTATTATTTTGAACAATACTGTATTGGTTGTTAAGGTATGTGTTCAGTGATTCATGCAGGACTCTATGTGTTCCGTTCCGTCTGGACTCCACAATCCTGTACCGGCTGCGCTTCTTCTGCACTTCGGACTCTCTTAACCTAAGGACTGCCGTGTGCGCGTGTGTGTGCTTGTGTGTATCGCTCTCCCTCACTTTCGTCATTAAAACTCGAGCGAGCTGTACTTCGGCTTCTGCCTCCTGTTTCACTCGCACCCTAACAGTGTGAGCATAACTGCTGTGCTAAAACCAAAAATCTTGGAGATAAAGGAGATGTTTGATATTAGACTATAGATGGACAGCTGACAAAGGTCAAGGTCAAGTTAGGGTCAAGATCAGCATAAAGGCACCTGAAAAAGCTGCATGATGTGCATGGAATAGGTTGGATTAAGAGTTTTGAATGTTTTTAGAGGCTAGCATTCCTGGTTTACATTGGTTTCATGCACAAATAATTATTTACCTCCTTGAAGGACCTGAGAACGAATTGTACTATTTCTAATCATTCTCATTAGTAAAGAAAGTTGTATTTAAATAAACGTGTAGTAACCATGGCTACTGTATTTTGAACCTGTTTTCATACAATTTACTTTGTTTTTATTTACCACTTTTACTCCAGTGTTTTCTCAGTCATCATATCTGCTTAACATACTGTTGGCTGTTTATTCCTTCACACAAATGACTATTTATATTACAGGTTTATAGCTATATTTATGTCATATTATATTATACAATTTAGGTAACAGCATTGCAATAACAGTCTCTTATTCTTTGATCTTTAAAGTTCTGCATGCATTAGTAAAACAAAACAAGATGTTAATTCACCTTAAGTTTATTTAGATTTTTATTACAACCGTGTGATTTATAAGAGGTCATCAAAACCTTAGCATATCTGTGATTTTCTTAGCTTTCCTTGGTTTAATGCTTGCTGTGCTATTCAGCTGCTTGTCCTCACTTGGCAGACCTGCACATTGAATTATCACTTGGGAAACAGAGATTTTGCAGCTTCCTGAACCAAGCCTGACCTTGGATCGACTCTCAATGATGAAGACTTAAAGTTGATCTTCTAGATTTGTTACTCTGGTGTGAACCAAAGGATAGGAAATAGGCTAGTTTGCCTGGAGCTTTTCCAATGTCAGTGGGATATACAATATAATATGTAAAGTGTATAATACCTGTAATCCAAAATAAGTATATATTCTCTGGTAAATGGTCGATTTCTTTCGCAATATTCAAGTTAGCCAATCTCCAATAAAAAACAAACAAAAACATATGTAAGCAAGCATGTACATAAAAGGAGAAAGAATTGACAAAAGGCAAACAACAAATTCTTGTGGCGAACAAGGCTGCTTTTGCAGTGTAGTGATTAAAATGATGGAGGAATTTGGAGATCTTTATCTCAAAGCAAGGTGATAGGCACACTGTGTGTGGGGGCTGTGAAATTAAACTTGTGGGACAAAAAATAGGTGATGGAGATCTATTTAATAGATAAAAAACTATTTTAGGGACCTCAAATGAGAAAGTATTTGAAATCATTGTGTGATTTAAGTCAGATGTCTTTTGTGTCTACTTATGCATTCATTAATCTAGAACATTCAAGAGTGTTTATTTTTTTTTAAAGTTACATTTTTTTACTTTAATTTAGGTGTACTTTGAAAGTGAAATTCAACTTTTCCCATGGTATGTGTTTAGATGAATAATTGTACTCTACCTTGAATTAAGAATTGTAGTATATGTAACACATCTGAATGTCTGAATATCTGGCAAACAATACAGTTTAGATTTTTTTATTTAAAATGTTTTATTTAAGCACTAACATTATTAGCAAGGGCCTGGGGTCTTTTTAGTATTATCTAGCTGGTCAGCATATTTAGCATTTTTTAACCTAAATGTAATTGCCCCATGTAAAAAAACCTTAATCAAACCTTTGTTGAAATACTTTAAATGGAGAGACCATTAGATTTAACTTATTCTAAGTTTTGTCCATCACAGTAAGGATTTACTGTATACAACACTTCTCCTAATATAAATAGCATACAATGGATGAAAGAGCTGCTTTATGATTAGTCCAATCCTCTTTTTGTTGTTAACATTGTGCTATTGTCACGAAACACCAGACAGCGGGAACTGGGAGTAAAACAAAGTGTAATTTTATTGATTTGTAAGAATCAAACAAAGGAAACTATGAACAGAGAGTGCAGGGAATAAGAAGCTTAAATGGAGCGGGCGTAACAAGGAGCACAGGGAAGAGCATTAAGGAGTCTGGGTGATCTAGGGTAAGTGTACAGTAGATCAGATGGCAATTGAATGGAGAGAGAGCTCTTTTAAAGGGGCCTGATTAAGGAAAAACAGGTGCAGGTGATTAATAGGAGGGAGAGGCTGAGCGAGAGTTTTGAGGGTTTGAGGGAGGCATGGCTGGTGGTTCTCTGACAGCTATATTGGTATATTGGCAGATAATCTTATCTACTTATCTTCGAATTAGCATCCTTGTCTCATGACCTCCTGATAAAAAGAAAATGAGTACAAATATCATGTAATTTACCAATTGCCCATAATGCTTTTATTTTCATCTCTCTTCATCTTTAAGAAAGATAAAGTGGGACAAGGAAGAAAAAAAAAGTTCTAGATATAGAAGCTCTGATTTTTCCATTTAAATTTGTTAATATACTCATCCCCGGTATAAGATAAACTATGTCCACTTCATATATAACAATATGTTTAATTATAATTAAAATGTCAATTACCTTTGACTTTTTAAATTATTTTTGTACTTGTTAAACTAACACATCTTTTAAGAGAAGAATTCAGACAAAATAGGACTTTTAACTGGATTTATTTAAAAAAAGAAAGAAGACATGAAACTCCTTTTAGATAGGAATGAAATTAAATAGATGCTTATGAAAGTAAACAGGTTAAAAAGGTTATTTTGATTAGTGCCACTGTTTTGATATCACCTACTTTTGCTAAAAACAAAGTTGTACAAATGAGTGCTACATTGGTTTCTTGAGTGTACAAAATGAACTTTTCCACCGTCTATTTCCACTTTGCTTACAATATTTATACAAGAGATATCAAATCTGTAGCTGGTGCATATAATCAGTGCAATCTGAATGTTTCTTGTGTCATATCCAGTATCCTGTCATTTTCAATTATGAATGAGTGTATATATATATATATATATATATATATATATATATATATATATATATATATATATATATATATATATATAATATAATATATGAATGCCTGTGAAATTCTTCTTAGCCATAATCAAAGCGCATAGAGCGTTCAGCACAATGTTGCGGGTACATTGTAAGTATTAATAGCTACTGCAGCAAAAGTATTTTGGTGGGATATAACAGTTGTGCTACCTGAGACATATGATTGACACCAGAATACTCAACTGTAGAAATAAAAAAATAAAATTAAGTAAAATTAAATAAAAAAAAACTTAACTCAAAAAAGATTTTCAGTCTCAGATACTGTAAACATACACATAAATGGATCTGGCACTTTGATGCCTGTAGTGATGAGATTGTGTTTATGCTTGGCATTAAATAGTTTATAGTTTTAGAGCTACATTTAGTGGCTGCATTGATTTTCTAAGGTTGTGTAGTGGGAGGTAGAAAGCATGTCAAGCCAGTCTCACACTCCAGGCAGTACAAAAGGTAATTGGGTGTTTCAGATGTCCATTAGCTGAAAAAAAGGTAAATGTGCTAAAACAAGTGAACTGTTTGTAGCGGCAGTTACGTTTCCATCATTCTTTATAGTATGATGTAAATGACATCTTTCCTAGTATTAAATAAAAAAAACACGTATTTATTAAACATTAAATATTAAATTACCAAGACCCTGAAATATTTTATGTTAAAGCTATAAACAGTCAAAGCTAATACTAGCATTTTCCTTTCTTTTTTTCTATCACTATAAGGGCAGTTATCTACATTGACTCCACTGGTCAATGATTATTTATTTATCATTTTTTTAATTAGATAAAATAATTGATATTGAATGAAGCATGTCATTTATTAAGCAAAGAACATTTTAAATGTATACTATGGTTTACCACACAGTCATTCTCTCTCACACACACACACACACACACAGTCACAGTCAGTGTTTCCTTTTTTCCCTCTGGTCAACTCCTGAGAATGTACTGTGTTTGAATTTAAATAGCAACACCTACTGTGATGAAAGAGTAATTAGGGTAGGATGGAGCAGCATCGAAAGCTGGTTGGACTGCTTTATATACTCAGCATGATAGATGGTTGAACATGAATATGCTGCTGGATGTTTTAAAAGTGGATAGGCCTTGGGAAAGAGGCAGGGACAGAGCGGGAAAGGAGTAAGGCAACGGACAGGTTGGTAAAAACTGGAGGGAATATGTGTGCTACACCATATGGACAAAAATTTTGGGACACCTGGCTTTTACAGCCATATGTAGGTATTTTCCAAACTACTACCATAAAGTTGGAGGCACACAATTGTATAGGATGTCGTTTGATTGCACAAGCATTCACTTTTCTATTCATTTGCAAACAAGGAGACCCAAACCTGTTTCATTATGACTATGCCCCTGTACATAAAATGAGCAAACTGAGTATGTGAATATGGTTTACATGGGTTGAATAAAATTATCTTATGAGTGGAGCTACATATCAGAGCAAAAAGGGTAAAATAGGATGATAAACATTTATCAACTGTTAGGCATCTTTCATTCTATAGAATAGTTTGTCAGAATTAATAACCAAATATCTCTAAAAAAAAAAAAATAAAGGCAAACATTTTACTTGTTTCAGCTGGGTTGCAATAGACTACCATGGCATCAGATTCAGAGCATTGATGAGCTCAACCCAAGCAAAATCACATCACACCCCACTCTGTATCCCTCATCCCTCAAGGCATGGGGACATCTCTTGAAAAAATGTAAAGTTTTTTGTTTTTGCTTTTTATTTATCATTTTTTGTTTTTTTTTCTTTTTCATCTTTAGTATGACGATGTACACTTTATTAAGATGTCAAGAAACTTATTAGGGCCCGAGCACCGAGGAGCAGGCCATTGTTTTCCTTAGAATTTTTAGGGCCGAGCACCGAGCCTGCACCAAAGGTGCGAAGCCCTATTGTTTTCCTTAGAATTTTTTTTTAGGGCCCGAGCACCGAGGAGCAGGCCAGAATGGCCTGCACCAGAGGTGCGAAGCCCTATTGTTTTCCTTAGAATTTATTATTAGGGCCCGAGCACCGAGGAGCAGGCCAGAATGGCCTGCACCAGAGGTGCGAAGCCCTATTGTTTTCCTTAGAATTTATTATTTTTTTTTATTTATTATTTTTTTACACACATTGGTCATTAGAGGTCCCTTAACATACTCGAAAACTCTTGAAATTTGGCACACGTCAGAGTCCTTTGTCACTAGGGCCGTACAAAGGCTGGTATACAGGCGTGGCAGGGGGGCTCTGTAGCGCCCCCTGTAATTAAAAAACAAACATTCGTGCACAGATCGGGCAATTATGTTCGCACATGTACGAGAGTTGGTACGCATATAGACCTCATTGACCCGAACAACTTTCGCCCTCTAAACTATGAGCTACGCCCAACAGGAAGTCAGCCATTTTGGTTTGTTTTATAAGTGCATGCGGTGAACTTTTAAATACTCCTCCTAGGGAATTCATGCGATTGACATCAAACGTGGCGAACATGATGCCGAGACACTGGACTTGCTAAATTGCGAAGGGAATTTTGATATCTCGAACGCTGCTGCCATGGCGAGGCAACAAATTTATGACGAATTCGGAGAACAGGAAGTGTTTAATATCTAAAGCAAAAAATTTCTTATTCGGACGACACGCGGTGTGTATGTTCGGCCAAGGATTCCGATCGCATCGATCTGCCTATTGTGAATCTCGGACATAGCGCCACCAACAGGCGCCAGGAAGTGTGTCAGTCACAAAAGGTGGATTTTTTGACAGTTGCATGTGGTGAACTTTTAAATACTCCTTCCAGGATATTTATGCGATTGACACCAAACGTGGTCAACATGATGCCGAGACATTGTAGATGATAAATTGTGAAGGGATTTTTGATATCTCGAACGCCGTTCCCATGGCAACGCGTCAAACTTTACTTTTATTTCAGGCATATTTAAGCTCTTGGCATGCACTTTGTGTGCCTTAACATGCTCGAAAACACCGGAGATTTGGCACAGACGTCAAAGTCGTCTGCCATTAGGACCGGTCGAAGGCTGGAACATAGGCGTGGCAATAGGGCTCTGTAGCGCCCCCTGTAATGCAAAAACAAATATTGGTGCACAGATCGGGCAAACATGTACGCACATGTACGAGAGTTGGTATGCATATAGATCTCATAGACCCGAACAACTTTCACAATCAAACCTATTAGCTCCGCCCAACAGGAAGTCAGCCATGTTGGGTTGTTTTATAAGTGCATGCGGTGAACTTTTAAATACTTCTCCTAGGGAATTCATGCGATTGACATCAGAAGTGGTGAACATGATGCCGAGACATTGCCCTTGCTAAATTGTGAAGAGATTTTTGATATTTCGAACGGTGCTGCCATGGCGAGGCGACAAATTTATGGCGAATTCAGAGAAACAGGAAGTGTCTAATATCTAAAGCAAAAAATGTCTTATTCGGATGACACGCAGTGTGTATGTTCGGCCAAGGATTCCGATCGCATCGATGTGCCTATTGTGAATCTTGGACATAGCGCCACCAACAGGCGCCAGGAAGTGTGTCAGTCACAAAAGGTGGATTTTTTGACAGTTGCATGTGGTGAACTTTTAAATACTCCTCCCAGGATATTCATGCGATTGCCACCAAATGTAATCACCATGATGCCGAGACATTGTTGATGATAATTTGCAAAGTGATTTTTGTTATCTCGAACGCTGTTCTCATGGCAACGCGTCAAACTTACATTTTATTTTAGGCATATTTAAGGCTTTTGGCGTGCTTAGATTAACTTGAAATTTAACACATACATCACATTTGTCGGCTGTTAAGTGTGTCCAAAAAGGTCGGACAAGGGTGTGTCTCTTAAGTGGCCCACTAGCGCCCCCGTTTGTCTAAAATGTGAGGTTTCTTTTACTTACAGTCCCCAAATGGGTCAGTAACAACATAAAATAGTCCACTGATATTTACCCACTTGATGCACTTGCCCACCGTTCAGCGATACACAAACGTGCGAGGGCCCGCCATCGCTGCTTGCAGCTATATTTATTATTATTATTATTATTTATTTTTTTATTTTTTTTTTTTTTTAACACACATGGGTCATTAGAGGTCCCTTAACATGCTCGAAAACTCTTGAAATTTGGCACAAACGTCAGAGTCCTTTGTCACTAGGGCCGGACAAAGGCTGGAATACGGGCAAGGCAGGGGGGCTCTGTAGCGCCCCCTGTAATTCAAAAACAAACATTCGTGCACAGATCGGGCAATTATGTACGCACATGTACGGGAGTTGGTACGCATATAGATCTCATCGACCTGAACAACTTTCACCCTCTAAACTATGAGCCCCCCCCACAGAAGGTCAGCCATTTTGGTTTGTTTTATAAGTGCATGCGGTGAACTTTTAAATACTCCTCCTAGGGAATTCATGCGATTGACATCAAACGTGGTGAACATGATGCCAAGACTTGGACTTGCTAAATTGCGAAGGGATTTTTGATATCTCGAACGGTGCTGCCATGGCGAGGCGAGGATTCTGATTGCATCGGTGAGCCACCAACAGGCGCCAGGAAGTGTGTCAGTCACAAAAGGTGGATTTTTTGACAGTTGCATGTGGTGAACTTTTAAATACTCCTTCCAGGATATTTATGCGATTGACACCAAACGTAATCAACATGATGCTGAGACATTGTAGATAATAAATTGCAAAGGTATTTTTGATATCTCGAACGCTGTTCGCATGGCAATGCGTCAAACTTTACTTTTATTTCAGGCATATTTAAGCTCTTGGCATGCACTTTGGGTGCCTTAACATGCTCGAAAACACCGGAGATTTGGCACAGACGTCATAGTCTTCTGCCATTAAGACCAGTCAAAGGCTGGAACATAGGCGT
This sequence comes from Silurus meridionalis, assembly GCF_014805685.1. Classification (NCBI taxonomy): domain Eukaryota; kingdom Metazoa; phylum Chordata; class Actinopteri; order Siluriformes; family Siluridae; genus Silurus; species Silurus meridionalis. Next base: position 12,361,766 of record NC_060888.1, read on the forward strand.
GGCAATAGGGCTCTGTAGCGCCCCCTGTAATGCAAAAACAAATATTGGTGCACAGTTCGGGCAAACATGTACGCATATGTACGAGCATTGGTAGGCATATAGATCTCATCGACCCGAACAACTTTCGCCCTCAAAAATATGAGCTCCGCCCAACAGGAAGTTGGCCATTTTGGTTTGTTTTATAAGTGCAAGCGGTGAACTTTTAAATACTCCTCCTAGGGAATTTATGCGATTAACATCAAACGTAGTGAACATGATGGCGAGACATTGCCCTTGCTAAATTGCGAACGTGTCAATCGCATGAATCGCAAAGGGATTTTTGATATCTCGAACGCTGCTGCCATGGCGAGGCATCAAACTTTACTTTTATTTCAGGCATATTTAAGGCTTTTTGGCGTGCTTAGATTAACTTGAAATTTGATACATACATCACATTTGTCGGCTGTTAAGTGTGGACAAAAAGGTCGGACAACGGTGTGTCTCTTAAGTGGCTCACTAGCGCCCCGTTTGTATAAAATGTGGGGTTTCTTTTACTCACAGTCCCCAAATGGGTCAGTAACATAAAATAGTCCACTGATATTTACCCACTTGATGCACTTGCCCACCGTTCAGCGATACACAAACGTGCGAGGGCCCGCCATCGCTGCTTGCAGCTATATTTTTAGTTAATATGCGTAAGAGTGTATTAAATTATCTGGTTTATCAGTGCATCTGACTAGATAGCTTATATAGCTTATATACTTGATGAAATACAGCCTCACTGAAAAACCATTATCCATTAATTATTTATATCCTTAAATTAATTTGCTAAAAAAATAAAAAAAAGTCACTTCCTCTCCAGTGTGGATGGTATCATTATTCCAGCATGTTCTCTATCTCTCAACATGGAATGCAAACTACTGTTTACAATTTTATTTGACCCTTGAGGCATGTCTTTACTTGATCTAATAATAGAAAATGTCTGCATATTATAAAACATGCACATTATAAGCTTTTTTTTTTTTATTTATTGAATGTCTGATGCATTGTTTTTAAATTGCACAGCACCTATTGACCAAGCTTTTTATTTTATTTTCTTATTTACCTATTTGAGCTATTGCCCTTGATTAACAATCTGTGATTTGTTGAAAAGAGTATTTCAGGCTCACAAAATTAAGTACAGTGCATCCGGAAATAATTCACAGTGCTTCAATTTTTTTCCACAATTTATGTTACAGTCCAAAATGGATTAAATTAATTATTTTCCTTCAAACAATACACCATAATGTCAACATTAAAGAAGTTTCTTTGAAATGTTTGCACATTTATTAAAAATAAAAAACAAAAATCACATGTACATACAGTAAGTATTCACAGACTTTGCTCAAAACTTACACCTTTGGCACCAATTACAGCTTCGTCTTTTTGATGCTTAAGCTTGGCATGCCTATTTTTAGGCAGATTTTTTCATTCTTCTTTGGAGAGCCTCTCAAGCTCCATCAGGTTGGATGAGGAGCATCGGTGCACAGCCATTTTCAGATCTCTCCAGAGATGTTCAATCGGATTTAGGTCTGGGCTCTGACTGGGCCACTCAAGAACATTCACAGAGCTGCCTATAGCGATCCTTTTAAACTTGGCTCTATGCTTAAGGTCATTGTCCTGTTGGAAGATGAACCATCACCCCAGTTTGGGCTTTGGCAGACCCTGACTAGTCTCCCAGGGAGGAGACTGTTGCTGATTACCAACCCCACAGCATGATGCTTCATTGTAGAGATGGTATTGGCCAGGTGATAAGCGGTGCCTGGTTTCCTCCAGACATGACGCTTGGCATTCAGGCCAAAGAGTGCAATCTTTGTTTCATCAGGCCAGAGAATTTGTTTCTCATAGTCTGAGAGTAATTCAGGTGGCTTCTGGCAAACTCCAGGTAGGCTGTCATTTTACTAAGGAGTGGCTTCCACCAGGCAAATCTACCATACAGGCCTGATTGGTGGAGTATTGCAGAGATGTTTGTTCTTCTGGAAGGATCGCCTCTCTCCACAGAGAAACGCTGGAGCTCTTTCAGATTGATAATCGGGTTCTTGGTGCTATGCAGCTGCTTGTCCTCACTTGGACAGGCTAAGCCCTGCCATTGAATGATCACTTCGGAAACAAAGATTTGCAGCTTCCTGAACCAAGCCTGACCTTGGATCAACTCTCAATGATGAAGACTTAAAGTTGATCTTCTAGATTTGTTGCTCTGGTGTGGACCAAAGGATAGGAAATAGGCTAGTGTGCCTGGAGCTTTTCCAATGTCAGTAGGATATACAAATTAATATGTAAAGTGTATAATACCTGTAATCCAAAAAAAGTATATATTCTCTGATACATGATCGATTTCTTTCTCAATATTCAAAATAGCCAATCTCCAATAAAAAACAAACAAAAATATATGTAAGCAAGCATGTACCTACAGGGAGAAAGGATTGACAAAAGGCAAACAACAAATTCTTGTGGCGAACAAGGCTGTTTTTGCAGTGTAGTGATTAAAATGATGGAGGAATTTGGAGATCTTTATCTCAAAGCAAGGTGATGCTTTGTGTGGGAATTGTAATTGAACTTTGTATTTCATTGTAAATTGTACAAAGACAACATATTAAATTTTGAAACTGAGAAATTATTATTAATTTTTTTTTAAGCATATTGCTGATTTAAAATTTAATTCCAGCAACACCTTTAAAAAAACAGGGGATGTTTACTGCTGTGTTTGAATTCAGTATGTTTGAAAACAAAATGTATCATATTCTTGCTTGATGAAATATTTCAGTTGCGTAATCCAGGGCCACTTTTGTTGTATTTTTGGTTTTGTAATGCCTCAGATATTTTCAGTGAGTAACATAAATGGACTAACGGTAGGCCAGTTACACTTTTTTTTACAGTTCTATGCTGCTGAAATATTCAGAATGTGGTTTTGCATTATCTTGCTGAAATAAACAAGTACTTCCTTAAAAAAGGTTGTTTCTCCAAAACCTGTAAATGTGTATTTGTCAGAGCTGACAAAAGTACACACATCCTTCACTTAAGTAGAAGTACAGATACTCATGTTTTGAAATACTCTGGTAAAAGTTAGACGGTAGAAGTACTGACTACTTTTTTAACAAGTAATTAAGTAAAAAACAAACATACCTACTAGCTGTTTTACTATCACGCTGGTAACTAGACGTCAAGTTCATTTCTATAGCGCTTTTCACAACAGACATTGTCTCAAAGCAGCTTTACAGAATTTAACAGTTAAGGTGAATGGTGTGCATTTATCCCTGATGAGCAAGCCAGACTGTGGCAAGAAAAACCTCCTCAAGATGTTATGAGGAAGAAACCTTCAGAGGAACCAGACTCAAAAGGGGAACCCATCCTCATTTGGGTGACATCAAGAGTGTGATCATAAATCTTTTAACAATACAGAACACTGGAGAGAGAGAACTAACATGAGTACTGGAGTATAAGATTATGAGTAATTATCTTTTTACAGTCTTAATCACTTCAAATCACTTCATATTAATATTAGGGCTGTCAACAATTAAAATATTTTATCGTGATTAATGGCATGATTGTCATGAGTTAACTCAACATTAAATTAAAATTAATTTATTATGCTCTAAATGAACCCTAAATTAATACATTTCAAGTTTTAATACTCTTATCAACATGGTCATGGACAAATATGGATGCTTTATACAAATATTTATTATTAGTGAAACCTATTGTGTTATGAGGAAGAAGAATTCCACAAAACGTGCCGGCACAGAGGGTTGCCGTGCACCATGGTGGATTTTGGAGTTTTTTTTCATCTGGGTAAAGAAAGGATGTCGTAAATAAACGTGTCACGTTGAAGATTTAAATTTTGTTTTGTATTTGTTTATATTTGTAGGCTCTTTGGTCTTGGCCATAGTGGAGTTTGGAGTCTAAATGTTTGAGGTTGTGGACAGGTGTCTTTTATACTGATAACGAGTTCAAACAGGTGCCATTAATACAGGTATCAAGTGGAGGACAGAGGAGCCTCTTAAAGAAGTTGTTACAGGTCTGTGAGAGCCAGAAATCTTGCTTTTTTTTGTAGGTGACCAAATACTTATTTTCCACCATAAAAATCAGACAATGTGATTTTCGGGATTTTTTTTCTCATTTTGTCTGTCATAGTTGAAGTGTACCTATGATGAAAATTACAGGCCTCTCTCATCTTTTTAAGTGGGAGAACTTGCACAATTGGTGGCTGTCTAAATACTTTTTTGCCCCACTGTAGCAGGTCTCACCACAGTCGTATACACTTTCCCTTTTTCTTTTGCAGATACCCTTCTATTACAAATCACTCCTGTCACTCTTCTCCACCGACTCCAACCTGCCTGCACTTTTTTCTTCACTTCTCTAACACACTCTCCATTATTTTGTGTTGTTGACCCTAGGTTGTCCCTCTCTTTCATTCACACACATGTACCCTGTCATACTCCTACTGACTCCAGTGCATATCTCCGTCTCTCCAGGCTCTTCTCAACCTGCTCCCTACTCTCACCACAAATCACAATATCATCTGCAAAACATCATAGTCCATGGAGACTCCTGTCCACCCTCTCATACATCTCTGCCACACCAGACTTCCTCATACAATCCCACAACTGCTCTTTTGGCACCCTGTTGTACACTTATTCTCTAAATCCACAAACACACAATGCAACTCCCTTTGACCTTCTCTTTACTTCTCCATCAACATTCTCAAAGCAAATATTGTGCCTGCAGTGCTCTTCCTCGGCATGAAACCATACTGTTGCTCACAGATGGTCACCTCTTCTCTCAGCCTGGCTTTCGCTACTCTTTCCTATAACTTTTGGTGTGACTGATGAAACTTTATTCCCCTGAAGTTACTGCAGGTTTGCGCATCTCCCTTATTCTTAAAGATCTCTAACAGCACACTCCTTTTCCATTTCTTGGGGTTCCTCTCACCTCCTTCTAGTTAAAAATCTAGTTAAAAAGTCTATCTCTCCCTAACATCTCCATGTTTCTACTGATATGTCATCTGGTCCAACTGACTTTCTACTCTTCATCCTCTTAATAGGTGCTCTCACTTCCTCCTTACTAATCCTATCCACTATCATCTCCACATCATCCAAACTTCCCTCTCTCATGTCCGTCATTCATCAGTTGCTAAAAAAAACTACCTCCACCATCTCAACACATTCTCCTCACTAGTCAACACATTTCCATCTCCATCCTTTATTGCTCTAACTTGCAGCACATCCTTCCCAGCACGGTCCCTCTGCCTGGCGAATCGGTATAAATCCTTTTCTCCTTCCTTAGTGTCCAACTTCTCATACAGATCCTCATATGCCTTTACCTTTGCTTTTGCTACATCCCTCTTCACCTGTTGCTGTATCACCTTGTACTCCTGCCTACATTTTTCATCTCCCTGCTGATCCCAATTCTGTTTCACCAACCTCCTATGCTTTCCTGCATTTCCACATTCCACCACCATGTCTCTTGTCTTTTTCTCTTTCCAGATGTCTTGTCAAGTACCTTCCTAACTGTCTGCAGTAGTTGCCCAATCTCGAAATGTCTATATTTAAATGAACCAATTCACATCAAATACAAATATTGTAATTCGTATAAAAGTTAAGAGGTACAGTGTCACAGGTATCACCTCATTAACCGTTTGTGTGGAAACATAGCAAAAGCTCAGTTTGGTGTCCTGATAATGTACATAATTTAAAACACCATAATTACATTAAAACATCTACAAGAATATTTTGTCTTCATGCTCTATGTTGAGTATGGTTTCACTAAAAATAAACATACATTTTCATAAAACATCAATATTTGTCCATCCCCATGTTGATTAGAGTATTAAAATCTTGAAATGTATCAATTTAAGAAAAATGTGCGCTTAAGTTGTGATTAATCATGGCAATCATGCGATTAATCATGATCAAATATTTTAATTGATTGACAGCCCTAATATTAATATGTCGTAAGATCCATTTACCAGCGTGACACTAAAACAGGTAGTAATGGCTACTTTTTTGCATAAGTACATGTCAGAGCCAAAACCTCATTACTTTAACTCAAGTAAAAAAGTGTAGTCAGTACTTTAACTTTTACTAGAGTTATAAGATATTACTTATAAGATATAATATAATATATATATATATATATATATATATATATATATATATATATATATATATATATATATATATATATTATATCTTATATATACAGTACAGACCAAAAGTTTGGACACAACTTCTTATTCAAAGAGTTTTCTTTATTCTCATGACTATGAAAATTGTAGAGTCACACTGAAGGCATCAAGGGCTATTTGACCAAGAAGGAAAGTTGACCAAGAAGGGTGCTGCGCCAGATGACCTGGCCTCCACAGTCACCGGACCTGAACCCAATCGAGATGGTTTAGGGGTGAGCTGGACTGCAGAGTGAATGCAAAAGGGCCAACAAGTGCCAAGCATCTCTCGGGGAACTCCTTCAAGACTGTTGGAAGACCATTTCAGGTGACTACCTCTTGAAGCTCATCAAGAGAATGCCAAGAGTGTGCAGAGCAGTAATCAAAGCAAAAGGTGGCTACTTTGAAGAACCTAGAATATGACATTTTTCAGTTGTTTCACACTTTTTTGTTATGTATATAATTCCATATATAATTCCACGTGTTAATTCATAGTTTTGATGCCTTCAGTGTGAATCTACAATTTTCATAGTCATGAAAATAAAGAAAACTCTTTGAATGAGAAGGTGTGTCCAAACTTTTGGTCTGTACTGTGTGTGTGTATATATATATATATATATATATATATATATATATATATATATATATATATATATATATATATAAAATGTGTGTGTACTTAATTTGCCAAAAAAAAGGATGGATGATTATGGCAGATATTGACAGTACAGATCAAAGTAATTCAGTGTGATTTGTCCTTAAAGTGTCAATGTACAGTATACTGTGACTTAAAGTGACACTGTGCTGTACAAGTCAAGGTTTAAAGTGACAGTCCAGAGTTATTTAGATTTTCTCATTTTGTTTCTACTCTCTTACAGAAGAGTACTGAGATGAAAGCTCATGTCATGAATGTGTGTAAGATCTTTTATTCAGAAGGGCACAAAATATAATTACACATATACCACTTTGACATTATGAACGACACATCACACTAGGGATTGGATTGTAGGCTTAACTTCAATTATTAGCCTGTGTACAGGGGTAAAATGGCAGCTCTAGCTGTGTCTGTCATAGGGTAATGCTGTTTTGATTAAAACTGCATGTAACACTGCACAGATGAACTGCAGGAAGCACTCACTCCCAGCTGTCAATTTCACTAGGGCACATGAGAGAAGATAAGAATGACACATTTTTTGATTTAATTGTAGAAAGAAAGAAAGAAAGAAAGAAAGAGACATTTTTGTCACTCACATACACACACACACACAGTAACAGTCAAAAGTTTGGACACACCTTCTTATTCAGTGTTTTATTTATTTATTTATTTTTTTCAAAATATATACTAATAACAATAATATTATGACATTACAAATATGGAATTATTTAGCCAACAAAATGTGTTAAATAACCCAGAATATGTAAAATTTTGTATTCAAAGTAGCCACCAATTGCTTTGATGACATTGTTGCATACCCTTCGCATTCTCTTGGTGAGCCTCATGAGGTAGTCAGCTGGAATGATTTTCGAACAATCTTGAATTAGTTACCAGTGGTGTTGACTAAGTGGCTGTGTTTCCTTCCCTGTCCGGTCTAACTATCTCAGTTGGATTTGGATTGGGTGAATGTGGAGGCCAGATCATCTGATGCAGTACTCCATCACTCTCTTTCTTTGACAATAGCTCTTCATAACCCAGAGGTGTGGTTGGCCTGACAATACGTTCCCAAAGGGAACACAATTTTAACTATGATCTGCATGTAAAATGGATTGCATTCGGTACACATCTCCATAGAACCGAATCATTTCCAGAGGAATACTTGTAACATAAACGTTTGTCAGACCTGAACCCTATTGAGCATCTCAAGCAGAAGATTGAGAAGCACCATTTGTCTAACATCCTGCAGCTATGTGATGTCCTTATAGAGGAGTGGAAAATGATCCCAGCAACAACCTGTGCTTTGGTGAATTCTAGCACCCTAATCTTTTAAAATATCTGAACCAATGCTCCATTTAATGAGGAATTATGGTGACAACAATGACTGAAGTCATAACAAAATAAAATTGAGATGTGGTTTTATTGTAGAAAGAAAGAAAGAAAGAAAGAAAGAGACATTTTGTCACTCACATACACACACACACACAGTAACAGTCAAAAGTTTGGACACACCTTCTTATTCAGTGTTTTATTTATTTATTTATTTTTTTCAAAATATATACTAATAACAATAATATTATGACATTACAAATATGGAATTATTTAGCCAACAAAATGTGTTAAATAACCCAGAATATGTAAAATTTTGTATTCAAAGTAGCCACCAATTGCTTTGATGACATTGTTGCATACCCTTCGCATTCTCTTGGTGAGCCTCATGAGGTAGTCAGCTGGAATGATTTTCGAACAATCTTGAATTAGTTACCAGTGGTGTTGACTAAGTGGCTGTGTTTCCTTCCCTGTCCGGTCTAACTATCTCAGTTGGATTTGGATTGGGTGAATGTGGAGGCCAGATCATCTGATGCAGTACTCCATCACTCTCTTTCTTTGACAATAGCTCTTCATAACCCAGAGGTGTGGTTGGCCTGACAATACGTTCCCAAAGGGAACACAATTTTAACTATGATCTGCATGTAAAATGGATTGCATTCGGTACACATCTCCATAGAACCGAATCATTTCCAGAGGAATACTTGTAACATAAACGTTTGTCAGACCTGAACCCTATTGAGCATCTCAAGCAGAAGATTGAGAAGCACCATTTGTCTAACATCCTGCAGCTATGTGATGTCCTTATAGAGGAGTGGAAAATGATCCCAGCAACAACCTGTGCTTTGGTGAATTCTAGCACCCTAATCTTTTAAAATATCTGAACCAATGCTCCATTTAATGAGGAATTATGGTGACAACAATGACTGAAGTCATAACAAAATAAAAATTGAGATGTGGTTTTATTGCTGCTAAAGTGAAAATGAATTGAAATGCTTTGGTGCCTAGATATACAGTAACATTAAAGGTATGGTATGTTTTACTATGTTATTTAAATCCACACTGCATGGTTTCAATGGCATAAATAAATTCTCTTATCCAGTGGGATCTGATAGCAATAATATTGTCATACCAGGAAAGCAAGTTTGTAGATCTGTGAAACAGTTTAAACAGTGTTTCCTCTTTTTTTGGGGGTGTAAATTTCAGAAGTACAGTTTATGATGTAGATGGTCTCCCATCAAAGCACAAAAATACAAGATGTAGTAGCTTATTAAATCTTGCTTACACAAAGATAAACAGCGAAAGTTATTTATGGTGGTTCTTATAGGTGGCGGTAATTAAATTCAATTCGTTTTAATTTGTATAGCGCTTTTAACAATAAACATTGTCTTAAAGCGGATAATGTGGTGATAAAAAAGAATAAGATGTTCTTAATAAGTTTGTCCCTGATGAGCAAGCCGGTGGCGACTGTGGCAAGGAAAAACTCCCCAAGATGGCATAATACAGTGTTGGTGATCAGAAGCAAAATGTAGTCTGAGTCAGTGTAGCAGACTGTTGACATTAACTACAGTCCAAATCCATCATTAAAGCTCCTATTCTTACTCCGTAATTTCATGGAAACCCAGGGCGTTGATAAGAAACCATCCCCAGCTGCACAGATTGTCTTCCAATCGAAAAGAACACTATCCAAAGGCAGGTCAGGACGAAGTGGGAAGATCCAATGGGAGAGGGGCAGGACCTCACTGGAACCTCAGGAACATGTTTAACTTGAGAGAGCGAGAGAGAGAGAAAGAGATGTTCCTGAAAATAGTCACTTAATATTCCTATATTAGGTTCTAGTTATT
>NC_060888.1:12374268-12439268 GCF_014805685.1 Silurus meridionalis
TAAATAGAGGCTAAGAATGAACATCATATATTACACCTGGGTGATAAACAGACAGCGGTGTCCCTGACTATCTTTAAGTGACGGTTGAAGACCTACCTCTTCCTGAAACACTTAATTTAGCACGTTCCAAGTTTGTTTTGTGGAATTCAAGAGTTATATTTATATTAAGTTTGTAATAAAAGTTTATAAAAGTTTGTAGCGTACCTGTGTAGATTTATTCATTGCTAGAGACTCAAAGCACTTTTGTACGTCGCTCTGGACAAGGGCGTCTGCTAAATGCCGCAAAAGTAAATGTAAATGTAAATAAACCAACATAGTCAGTGGCAGGCCATGCATTTCACTCCTAGGCCTTTCAGCGGAGTCCTACCTGAACCAATACACCTCGTAATACCATAATTTTCACACCATGGCTATAGAAACCATCAATATTACAGAGAAAAGAAATATAACAGACCACTGCATCACATGCAGGCATCTTGTGCAGCGAGAATGCATGGCATTACTAAAGCAAAAAAAAAAAAAAAAAAGTCTAATTTCACTGCAGCCAGAGTTGCACAAAAGAAATGCTACGAAGTGAAGAAAATAGACAACTGTAATAATTTAATAGAAATTCATTGACAAATATATATTAAAACAAAAGTTATTTGCAGAGAAGGCCTTGCTGGCCCTGATAGCCTGCCACTGTTCTTGTTCATTTATTGTGCCACTGTTATTCCCAGTAAAGACATTGAAATAGTAAGGATGCACTGGACTGCACTTATGAATAGATTTTATTTTTTTGACTTTAACAGCATTTACAACTTCATTGGCAAGCCCTGCATGAAACTGTTAAAAAAAAAAAAAAAAACAGTTCCTATGCTCCAAATGCAGACTTCTATTTCAGACTTACTGTAGAAAATATTGATAATGTGATAAAAATGTATACTATTGTCAGGGAACCACCAGTCACGCCCTTTTGTTTATACTCTCACTCAGCCTCTTCCTCCTAAAAATTACCTACACCTGTCCTCCTCCTACCAATCACCTACACCTGTCCTCCATTTACCTGTCCCCTTTATAAGGTCACTATTCCCCGTCACTCATGGTCCAATCAACCAGTTACGACCATAGATCACCCGGACTTCCTAACTCTCTTGTTCCCTGTGCTTCTATACTCCTGGCTACGCTTCTATGGAAGTACTCAGTTACGTTTACCATTTTCCTACAGTCTCTTCTCAAGCTCTCATGTGATTGTATGATTACACCATAAAAGACAATCTGTTTTACTCCCAGCTTCTGATGCCTGGTTCTATCTATGACAACTATAGAAGTTTTACCTTTATTTATTGATTAATAATTTAATTAATTTAATTATTGTATTTGTCCTTTACACATGTGACAACAATAATGGCATTCCCTAAGAATGTTTAAAGCTGTGATATATAATATTTTGGAACTTCATCCTCTCTGCTATGAAGTGGATTAAGATACATCCTTATTTTATGCATGACTTAATCTCATTGTGCATGCCACATATCAACTGAGAATTCACAGCTACATGTAGCACACTACATAGTATTAATGATATCAATGACAATTATACAGTAAAATTATTGCCGCATATAGGTGACTCCAGTTTTCTTGAGCAAGGGTGCCTGGGATAGGATTAGACTGCTGCATTTAAGTGAATGCCCTTATATCTAAATAAAGACCTAATAAGAGCTAATATTTTGACTAATATTTTGATATTGGCAGCAATGTCTGCAGCATAAAAAGTGTATTATACATAAAAAGTTCAGTATTGAATGCAAAATTCTAAAGTGTAGTGTGCAGTGGCATTGACTCATAATGTGTGTGTGATTTGCAATAACATGTTTTTGCATTGCAAGCAAAGTCGTGAGAAATCTGACTCCCTCGGGGAAGAAACTATTGCACGGTTTGGTGGTGGTGACACAGATAATCCTGTACCATCTGCTAGATGGCAGGTGGGTCAATAGTGCAGCCCTACAAGTACTTTGAATGTTATGCTGCTGGGCCTTCTTGGCTACATAGGTGGTGTTGAGATTCCAGGAATTATCCTCTTGTCATGTGCACACTAAGAAGCCATGATGTATAGTAATTAGTGGTCCACTTAAGTGATTTTTAAGTCAATCATTTTCTTTTCTTTTTTTTTTTTTAAAAGTCTTTAAAACATTGAGCTATAGAGCATTGTCTTGACCATTCTGTACATTATTATGAGTAAGCCTGGTAAACAGCAATAGACTAAGCAGACAGATTTAGTGAGCAGCAGTGTTCAATATAGTTGTACTATAGGTGGTGTTGTCAAACATATCAAACTGATAAGAATCTAAGATCCAGTTGCAGTGGGAGGTGGACAGACACAGCAGGCACAGTTTTTTTTTTCCATTCATCACGTATTGTGGGATGATTTTGATGAATCCTGAGCTCAAGTGTATAAACAACATCCTTATATAAATGCTTTATGTTCAGGTGGGTCAGAAAAAGGTGTAGGCCTCTCAGAAATGACTGCTATTAGAAAGTGCTACATGGCATTCATCACTAAAGCACATATTTGTGAACAATTCTATAGCTACAAGATAATAATCTAGGGTCATGAAATCATAGTATGAGCAGAGAGTGCAAATAATTCTTGTACACAAATTCAGTTTTAAAACTTTGCAAAATGTTTCTATGAGTATCAGGTGCAAAATGTAAATAAATATCTGAGTGGCAAAACAAAAAAGCAGTCGTCCTATTGTCTGGGGATGTTGACAATGCCATTGCCATCAGGGAGTCAAAGAACATAAATTTGGCTGTCTTCATAATGAGTGAGGAGTGGCATACTCTCCTTTATCAATCAGAGCACTAGGATGCCGAAAGGCAAGGACTGTGCTTTCCTCTCTGCTCAATTCAACTTGATTGTTTTATTTGTATAGTGTTTTTAACAATAGACATTATCCAAAAGCAACTTTACAGAAGAGAATAGACTATGAATTTAATTTAAAAAATTTTATTTATAACTCCTATAGGTTTATCCCCCAATGAGCAAGCCAGAGACTGACACAGGCAAGGAAAAATTCCATGAGATGTGATGAGACAGAAACCTTGACAGGAACCAGCATCAAAAGGGAACACACTTACTTGTAGCTACATTGAGTCCTACTAAATGTAGTTCTGTCTTATCAGAATATAGTAGAAGGATGTTAACAAGCATCCACTGCCTGATGTCCTTTATATATTCCTCAAGATGATTAACCAGATGTCTCTCATCTGGGCATGAAACAATTTTCCTGTGTAGCCCTTTTTGGGACTACAATTGGGTTAATCTCATCTTTTGTTTGAGTGTCATTTGTCACTTGATAAAGCTTATCTTTAATAATCATGAAATACAGGTTTGAGTACAATGTTTGGCTGGATTCACTGACCATAGATGACTCTCACTTGGTCGAAAGTGTTACGGAGGGTGTCATCTCAGTTTGTACAGGGTGACTTCTGCTGTCCTCGTTGGGAGTCAGGTAATGAACTGCTCCAGTACCAACAGGTTGATGATTTTGTTAGCTTAACCATCGTTCTTCAGCAGCCACTTCCGGCAGGCATCGCAAAGCACCTGCACGAAGGCAAGTGGTCAGCCGACCGTACAGATTGTTATAGAACAGAATCTGTGCTGCTCATGGGTCCTGGTAACCTGCTGGAGGATTGCTTGTTTTAGATAGAAGTCATTCAAAATGCAGTCAGTTGAGAACTTCTGGACTGTGAGCTAGGCTTTACTGGAGAAGAGTGGCAGATGGTGGTGGTGTGCCTTGTCCAATGCTGGGCAGCCCCTCGCGGTGGCTGTATGCACATACGGCTTAAGGAAAGCCTCAGCATCATCCTGCGGCCCTATCATGTTGAACAGAATGTAGGTGGCAGCAACTCGAGCACTCTGCTTCTCCAGGGTACTATGGAACTCATTTCAGTTCTACTGCATGGTGCAGTGCTTGGAAGTATTGATCCTACTCAGCTTGCAGCTGGAGAAGGGCTTGGTGTTGTGTCTGCTGAAGCTCTGCAAGTGCTTTGACCAGCTCACTCAGCTGGCTCCATGGCAGCATGACTGAATAACTCTATTTCAAAATCCCAGGTTTTGGTATCAGTGTGGAGAGCTCGCTAGTACAGTGTGGAAGAAAGAGGAGACAGGCGACGGATTCACCAAAAAAATAACTGACTTTCCACGATTTACTTTTACTTGTCAGTGCTTATCCAGTCCAGTCATTATCAGTAACTCCACAAAGTTATTGGTAAATCCCATTACAGTAGCTGACGTGATTGAACATTTTACACTGTAAAATGGCGAGGTACGTATAATGTGACTGAGGTATATTTTAAAGGATATAAGGAAATGATTTGTAGTAACTTGGCTAGATTTTGGAACTATGATTATATTTCTGATATTTAATCCAAATGTTAGTATTAAATCCAGTGTGTGTTTACCACTATGAGTAGGTCCTATGACAGTCTGATTTAATGCTACTGAATCTACAATCAGTGCAGTTGCTGTTCTCAGATGGTCATCCTGGTTATCAAAATGAATTTTAAAATCAGCAACAATTGATGCCTTGTGTAAAGAAGTCGCTAGGCTTGAAATGAAATCCACAAATTCAGCAAGGAAAAAAGAATAGAGCCCTGGTTGTCTATAAATAATAATACAGTGAAACCTCGGAGCTCGCGGCCTCAGCGCTCGCGACCTCGCATGCTCGCGACTTTCATTGCGACCGGCGACTCTCATTCAGATCGGCTCGTGAGCAACCGCGAGCTGCTCAAAACGCTAGTTTTAACATTTCTAATCAAGGTTTATCTCATTAAAATTGTCTAAAAAATGCTTTAAAACTATTTTTATTATGTATGGAGTGAAATAGTGTTATTTACTCATTTAAATCGATTTCGTATAGTGTTCTTTGGGTTTTTACTGGGTTGGAAGGGGCGTATCAAAAGGTCGCGAAAATTCGGAACTCGCGACCGGTCTTGGTCCCTAACCCTCGCGAGCTCCGAGGTTCCACTGTAAATGGAACTGACTGACATATTTTTGGAATCTACGTTCATTATGTTGGTGTAAAGAAATTACAATGTGTCACATTTGTTTAGCTTTATGTGTGATGCTAAGATTATTATAAATAACCAGAGAGATAAAGTAATGAATTACAAATACTTTGTTGTTGTACTTAAGTAGATTTTTCTGGTATCAGTACTTTTTTTTTACTTTCATTCATTACATTTTTAGACAATTATCTGTACTTTCTATTCTTAAATTTTTAAACCAGACTCATTACTTTAGTTTTCATCTGTTTGGTGACATCAACCTATTTCTTGTCATTGTGCTGCTATTTCAACCTACCACTGGTGTATAATTTCCTGGCTCTCACACACAGTTGTAAGCTGGCAAAGCTAACAATGAGCAAGGCAGATGGTAACAAGAAGTATGGCTAACATGGTTGAGACAGAGGGAGTCAGCAATGTAAACATGACAGAGATCAGAGACTTTCCTGATCACCTGATCATCATCTTTTCTCTGCTCTGTGGTTGTTTAGCCTGGATGCATTCATTAGATAATTAATTTGCATTCTTCTTCTTCTTTCGGTTTCTCCCATTAGGGGTCCCACAGCGGATCATCCGTCTCCATTGCCCCCTGTCCTCTACATCTGCCTTTTTCAACCCAACTAACTGCATGTCTTCCCCTTACCACATCCATAAACCTCCTCCTTGGTCTTCCTCTTTTCCTTCTTCCTGGCGGCTCTATCCTCAGCATTCTCCTACCGATATACCCCATGTCCCTCCTCTGAACATGTCCAAACCATCTCAATCTCGCCTTTCTCGCTTTGTCTCCAAAACGTCTTACATGCGCTGCCCCTCTAATAAACTAGTTTCTAACCCTGTCCATTCTCGTCACTCTCAACGAAAACCTCAACATCTTCAGCTCTGCTACCTCCAGCTCCACCTCCTGTCTTTTACTCAATGCCACTGTCTCTAAACCATACAACATCGCAGGTCTCACCACAGTCCTAGAAACTTTCCCTTTCACTTTTGCAGATACCCTTCTATCACAAATCACTCCTGCCACTCTTCTCCACCCACTCCACCCTGCCTGCAATCCTTTTTTCACTTCTCTAACACACTCTCCATTACTTTGCACTGTTGACCCCAGGTACCTGAACTCCTCCACCTTCTCCACCTCTTCTCCCTGCAACCACACCACTCCACTGCCCTCCCTCTCATTCACACACATGTACTCTGTCTTACTCCTACTGACTTTCATTCCCCTTCTCTCCAGCTGCACTCCACCTCTCCAGGCTCTTCTCAGCCTGCTCCCTACTCTCACCACAAATAACAATATCATCCGCAAACATCATAGTCCATGGAGACTTCTGTCTGACCTTTTCTGTCAACCTGTCCATGACCACTGCAAACAGGAAAGGGCTCAGAGCCGATCCTTGATGCAGTCCAACCTCCACCTTAAACCAGTCGTTCCTACTGCACACTTCACTGCTGTCACACTGTCCTCATGTCCTGCACCACCCTCACATACTTCTCTGACACACCTGACTTCCTCATACAATACCACAACTCCTCTCTTGGCACCCTGTCATGTGCTTTTTCTAAATCCACAAACATACAATGCAACTCCTTCTGACCTTCTCTATACTTCTCCATCAACATTCTCAAAGCAAATAATGCGTCTGTAGTGCTCTTCCTCGGCATAAAACCATACTGTTGCTCACAGATGGTCACCTCTTCTCTCAGCCTGGCTTCCACTACTCTTTCCCATAACTTCATGGTGTAATAATTAATTTGCATTAATATATTAATATGATGAGTGAGAGGTCCAGTTACCCGCATGACACTAAAACATAGTAATAGCTACTTTTTACTTAAATACATGTCAGAGCTCATACTTCTTTAACTTAAGTGAAGGATGTGTGTACTTTTGCCATCTCTGTAAATAACTGCAATACCGCCTCATCTGACATAACTATACGCAGGAAGACCAGCTTCTTTAAATGCTAAATATCCATTTGGTTTAATTCATATTTTTATCAAACACAGTGCTGATCAGAAATAATTTGATTTATAAATAGCACATTTGACATAAGAGATCTAATATTTAACAGTCATTTCAGATCAACAGATGGCTGGCTGTGCATTTAGTCTTATCTAATATCTAGAATATCTAGAAAATACATAAATAAATTATTACTAGCAACAGAGAAAGACGGATTAAACATTCTGCATTTTTTGTTGTTTAAAGTTTGGAATGGCCCCAAAATGACCTCTGCTTGCTGCTTTAAAAAAAAAAAAAAGGGAATGCAGCTGATGAGATGATGTAAGATTATTTAGGCAAAAAAATGGAATATGTTACATTTAAAATGCTTGCACAAACAAGAAATTTGTGGCAAATTATTTGAACTGGCTTACATACCTATGTGGTACAGTTTAGCATAGCCAGTTTTGTTACCAGCATGTTTTAGGAAATGAGAGGAAACCTCTATAATAATGAGGAAACCCATGTTAGCAAATTCTGCATAAACAGTAACCTAAGCTCAGGTTTGAACAGGTGCACTGGACCAATGATGGTACATTGCATCCTCCAACAGCTGTGTAGGTCAGAGCCAATAGGAACGATCCAGATATGAGTAGATTGCTAGCTAAAACACAGCACAATATACTATATGTTACAGACTTCAGAAAAGACACCTGGGCAACTCACTCTTACCCATAATAAGTTATAATAAGTAAAATATTAAAATGCATCACTTGCCATTACTCAATTTACCTGTAGATATTGTACAGTTTTCCTTGTTCTTGTTTTAGTCATAAATCTGTATCTTAAAGTACAGTGTACAAATCTTTCTGTTTCTGTAGCCTCTTTGATGTCTGTCTCTGTTACTGACAGCAGTGTTTGATGTTTGTCTCTCTGTCAGCAGTCTTCTCAGCTAGGATGATTTCTTAGTGCATATACTACAATAAACTCCATATTGTATTGCCATTGTGTGTTCACTACAGTGTATTTCTGTTGACATTCAATCATGTGCTGCACAAAGAGAGACATCCTGCAGTGTTGTACTGTGAGAAACCGTCACCTATAGTGCTGGGATAGCTTGGAACAACAGCTTATTTATTTCTTCCTTGATTTTGTCTACTACTAAGACTCATACTCACTTATTTTTTCCCCTTCTCCAGGAGGCTGTTAAGGAGAACTACAAGAAAAAGGAGATGGAGGAGAAGATTAAGCGGGCCAAGCTAGCAAAGGAAAAAGCTGAGCGGGAAAAGCAGGAACGGCATCAGAAGAAAAAGCAACTGATAGACATGAACAAAGGTAGCTACAGCTTCAAATATTATTTCACACAATGCTGAGCACTGTAGGGCACAGGTCTACACTTCTAACTAATTCTTCTAACTGTAAAAAGAAAAACGAACTAAAAAGTGTTATGTTACTTTATCTTTCAAAATCGCAGTAATGTACAGGTAGGCGTCGACTTAAGCCCTATGCAACTTGCGACCATTCGACTTTACGACCACAAGCCGTGGCGTACGACACCACCAGCTTCTGGCAGCACTACCATCTCCGCGATTATGAAAGATAAAGAAAGAATTCGTGAATCAAAATGGTGTAGAGATGAAACAAATGGCATAAAATGAACAAATACTACTTAAAGATTTTTATAACATCATTTCACAGTACTGTACATATAGCCTACTCTACTCTACTTAACATTTACTATTGCCAAGAACAGACTTTATGTTAAAACTATAATGCATTTTTGGTTGACATTATTGCACTTTTTTCACCATATAGTTAGTCGTCGACTTACGACCACGATTGGTTCCGACAGACCGTTCGTAACACGATTTGGTCGTAAGTCGACGACTACCTGTATGATGAAAAAAGTGCAATTATGTCAACCAAAAATGCATTATAGTTTTAACATAAAGTCTGTTCTTGGCGGTATCAATAAAGTTAATAAAGATATGAGTGCAAAACTGTTTGTGCCAGCTTTAGGTATAAAGATATCATACCAATTGGCCTACATCAGCTCCAGCAGACATATGTGGCAGAAGTTAGAGACTTGATGTGGAATTCAACACTGCTTTTTTAGTTGGAATTTACATTCCTCTATTGCTACTGCTACAGAGCAACTTTATTAATTGTATGGGATTAGTAGTGAACTTAAGAACAAACATGTAAATTATATCTAATCAGTGCTCCCTAAATGCCACCAACATGCGAACTATGCAACAAGGGCGAATGCAGTGGATCTTGTTTACACAAATATTTGTGGCACATACTGGGCAGAGCCTTCCCTCACCTTGGCTACTCAGACTTCATTGCTGGTATTTTAATCCCAGCATACAGGCCACACACCAGATGCCTCAGACAAATTCTGAAGCAGGTGAGAACATGGCGAGCAGGAGCCATCACTAGTGTTCATGATTGTCTGAGCACACTAACTGGCACATGTTGGGGACTCCTCCAATTCGGATTTATACATGGTCGAAACACTACACACTCCATTCAGAAGTTGTGGATGACCAAAGATGTGCAATTTCTCAGAGGAGCCAAGACTTCACACCAACTCTGTGTTAGGTTACTTAAACAAATTGTCTACACTTTTTTTATTTTAGGGAATATTTACAGTCTTAACATTTTGGAACTTAAATGGATCTATATAGTTGGTTAAGCCTGCTTATCTGAACCTTGGTTTTGGATAGTCTACAATTAACTAGGAGAGCTCTGAAATTTGTGCTATTTATAAAGCTCATAATCTTGCCTTTAATTTACATTACTACATTGGATTGTGATGAGGTCAGAGCACATAACTGTATTGGACATTGCCTTTAATAAAAATTACCTAACTGCTACTCTTAGTAATCTCATACTAATGAAGGTATTTGCCATTAGCTTAACATGAAACACTACCTTTATCATTATCTAAGATCCCCATTAATTACCTTTGTCTGGCTCACAGTATACATCTGACTAGTGTTATTGATGCCCCTTCAGCCCTAACTAATTTTATATGTCTTAAGAGTTTCCTTTAACTAGAACACTTTCAGGTTTCTCAGTGCTGGTTTTACTGAGGACAACAGACCTCTTATACACATAAAGTGGAGAGGAGTGGTGCTCCCATTAGCTTTGGCTTTGCGATGCTGCTGAGGAGTCATGACCCAGCAAATTTAATCATGTCAACTGTGCCACCTACATCATCTGGAGCAGTTCAGAATCAATATTTGTCTGTTATTTTGGTTCTGTATGATGCCATCAGTAGATGAGAAAGTTCAGAGAAGAACTCTGACTGGGATACATTTTTCACAATCCTGGTGGGCACAGGCTGTACAATGGAAGATTGGAAATAACAGAGTAGATGAGGGTAGGGTAGTTATAATAGGGTAGCTGACTAAACATCAAGAAATATTTTAACCTTTAAAAGTACCAAAAAGTCATCAAATAAAGGGAGAGTAGTATTGATTATAAAGCATTATAGACTGATTGAGAGACTTTCTTGTGTGGTGCTTGTCGTGATTTTTCCTTTGGTGCAGCTAATGTGTATAGTCAGTTTCATGCAGCTATTTTTTGCATCTGGCAAAGATAGCCCATGAGGTCTTTTTGTTCCTTCTGACTACAACCTCTTTATGGTAAAACTTGCCAGGTTCAAATGCCACAGTGAGAACAGTGGCTTTTAGCATCCTCATGTTTTTGAAAAAAGTTATAATTATTTTTGATGGTGCTAACTATGGTTAACTATATTTATAGTTGTCATGTGTCACTTAAAGACTGTAAAAGCAGTCCTTACAGTATGTTAACTACTCATGCATTACAGTTTTCCAAATATAAAGAATTGTGGTTCAATATACAGGTAGTCCTCTTGTTACAATGACCCTTGATCTTATGATGCTGATAGTGATGGAACTTCTTCTTCTTCTTTCGGCTTCTCCCATTAGGGGTCGCCACCTGCATGTCTTCCCTCACCACATCCATAAACCACCTCCTTGGTCTTCCTCTTTTCCTTCTTCCTGGTGGCTCCGTCCTCAGCATTCTCCTACTGATATACCCCGTTTCCCTTCTCTGAACATGTCCAAACCATCTCAATCGCGCCTCCCTCACCTTGTCTCCTAAACGTCCTACATGCGCTGACCCTCTAATAAACTAATTTCTAATCCTGTCCATCTTCGTCACTCCCAACGAAAACATCAACATCTTCAGCTCTGCTACCTCTAGCTTCACCTCCTGTCTTTTACTCAATGCCACTGTCTCCAAACCATACATCATCGCAGGTCTCACCACAGTCCTATAAACTCCCCTTTTTACTCTCACAGATACCCTTCTATCACAAATGACTCCTGCCACTCTTCTCCACCCACTCCACCCTGCCTGCACTATTTTCTACACTTCTCTAACACACTCTCCATTACTTCGCACTGTTGACCCCAGGTACCTGAATTCCTCCACCTTCACCACCTCTTCTCATTGCCCTCCCTCTCATTCACACACATGCACTCTGTCCATGGAGACTCCTGTCTGACCTCGTCCATCAACCGGTCCATCACCACTGCAAACAGGAAAGGGCTCAGAGCCGGGTCCCTAAATGTGACTGGTTGTTTCTGTCAACATCAATGATGACTGACCAATGGCGGAAACCTGATAAGTGAGAAATCAGACGAGAGAATAGAGAAACACACTGATACCAATGTAAAGGGTGAAGGATTGCACAAAAAACACGTCACAGCCACACAGTATATAAGGATTCTCACATCATTCACTCATTGAGATATATACATTCAGTGTACTTTACCTGTCGATACAAGCCATTTAAATATACAGTCAGGTCCATAAATATTGGGACATCGACACAATTCTAACATTTTTGGCTCTATACACTACCACAATGGATTTGAAATGAAACAAACAAGTATGTACCCTGTAGGGTACATAAGTAACTGCAGACTGTCAGCTTCAATTTGAGGGCATTTACATCCAAATCAGGTGAACGGTGTAGGAATTACAACAGTTTGCATATGTGCCTCCCACTTGTTAAGGGACCAAAAGTAATGGGACAGGTTAATAATCATAAATCAATATTTCACTTTTTTAATACTTGGTTGCAAATCCTTTACAGTCAATTACAGCCTGATGTCTGGAACACATAGACATCACCAGACGCTGGGTTTCATCCCTGTTGATGCTTTGCTAGGCCTCTACTGCAACTGTCTTCAGTTCCTGCTTGTTCTTGGGGCATTTTCCCTTCAGTTTTGTCTTCAGCAAGTGAAATGCATGCGCAATCGGATTCAGGTCAGGTGATTGACTTGGCCATTGCATAACATTCCACTTTTTTCCCTTAAAAAACTCTTTAGTTGCTTTTGCAGTATGTTTTGGGTCATTGTCCATCTGCACTGTGAAGCGCCGTCCAATGAGTTCTGAAGCATTTGGCTGAATATGAGCAGATAATATTGCCTGAAACACTTCAGAATTCATTCTGCTGCTTTTGTCAGCAGTCACATCATCAATAAATACAAGAGAACCAGTTCCATTGGCAGCCATGCATGCCCACACCATCACACTACCACCACCATGCTTCACTGATGAGGTGGTATGCTTAGGATCATGAGCAGTTCCTTTCCTTCTCCATACTCTTCTCTTCCCATCACTCTGGTGCAAGTTGATCTTGGTCTCATCTGTCCATAGGATGTTGTTCCAGAACTGTAAAGGCTTTTTTAGATGTTGTTTGGCAAACTCTAATCTGGCCTTCCTGTTTTTGAGGCTCACCAATGGTTTACATCTTGTGGTGAACCCTCTGTATTCACGCTGGTGAAGTCTTCTCTTGATTTTTGACTTTGACACACATACACCTACCTCCTTGAGAGTGTTCTTGATCTGGCTAACTTTTGTGAATGGTGTTTTCTTCACCAGGGAAAGAATTTTTCGGTCAGCCACCACAGTTGTTTTCCGTGGTCTTCCGGGTTATTTGGTGTTGCTGAGCTCACTGGTGCGTTCCTTCTTTTTAAGAATGTTCCAAACAGTTGTTTTGGCCACGCCTAATGTTTTTGCTATCTCTCTGATGGGTTTGTTTTGTTTTTTCAGCCTAAAGATGGCTTGCTTCACTGTTAGTGACAGCTCTTTGGATCTCATCTTGTAGAGTTGACAGCAACAGATTCCAAATGCAAATAGCACATTTAAAATGAACTCTGGACCTTTTATCTGCTCATTGTAATTGGTATAATGAGGGAATAACACACACCTGACCATGGAACAGCTGAGAAGCCAATTGGCCCATTACTTTTGGTCACTTAACAAGTGGGAGGCACATATTCAAACTGTTGTAATTCCTACACTGTTCACCTGATTTGGATGTAAATGCCCTCAAATTATAGCTGACAGTCTGCAGTTATATCACAACTTGTTTGTTTCATTTCAAATGCATTGTGGTGGTGTATAAAGCCAAAAATGTTAGAATTGTGTCGATGTCCCAATATTTATGGACCTGACTGTATGTGTAACAAATCCCACTGGTACCGCACTGGAAGAAAGATAGACCAAGCAGAGTTTTTTTTATTTACTTTTGTTTTCACCCTGACGCTTTGCTTTCCAGTACCCACACCAGGGCTCATCCACACACTCGCAGTTTGGGACGCCTTTCCATCTTGACGTTTGCCGGCAGTCCCTTGCGGATCGGCACGCACCTCTTTGGCGTCTGCCCGTCTCACTTGCGGATCGGCGCATTCTTTCTTTAGTGCCCGCACGAGTTTCCTTGCGGACCGGCACGCCTTTCCTTTGGGTCCACCCGAGTTCATTTGCCGGCCGACACGTCTTTCACCTCCCCAAGCCGCCCTGTGCTTAGTCACCTTTAGTCACCCTTCCGCTTGTCTCTCTGTTGGTGGCTCTCTCTCCTGAAGGTTTGTCTCTCGGTCCTCTTTATTGCCGTCACTGGACTGAAACAGAGTGCACTGATTACTCTCATCAGCTGCAGCGCACCGCTGGTACATACTCCCAACGCCCGGCTCAGGCCAGGAAACCATCCAGCCTGAGCTGACTCCCCCCGTGGCATAAGAGGCAGAAGGTGGTGGAGAGTGCTTCCAGATTTCAAGGAGTGGGTAGGCGTGCGGGTGGGGAAAGAGAGAGGGAATAAGAGACAGAGCAAGTGCCTGTCCCTGGCACTGCCATCATTACTTCCCTAGAGAGGCATGGCAGACAATGGAGTGCCTGTTTTTGCTGCACAGGACGCAGGTGGCATCACAGCGGCTGTAGCACTCCTCGTTGGCCTGGTCCAGCTCCCTCCATGGCGTAGTCTTCCTGGCATCATACCCCTCTTCCAGCACGGGGTTTCGGCACCACCGTAACAAATCCCACTGGTACCCTAGTTCACTCACTGGCAAACATGTCTTTCACCGGTGCCTGCCCGGTTAGTCACCTTAGTCACCTTTTGGTGACCCTTCCGCTTGTCTCTCTGTTGGTGGCTCTCTCTCCTGGAGGTTTGTGTTTTGCTCCTCCTTATTGCCGTCGCCGGACTGAAACACAACGCACAGATTACGCTCATCAGTTGCAGGTGTTTCTTACCTCTCGTTCCGTCCGGCTCCGCCCTCCACTCCATTTTTCCCCAAACAGTATACTTTTGTAGCATTTGGCAGACATTCTTACATTTATATAATTTATATACGTCTAAGCAGTTAAAGGTCTTGCACAAGGGGCAAGATTGGCTTGATTGGTTGTCCTGGGATTTGAACTCACAACCTTCCTAGCAAGTAAAAAATCCTAACCACTAAATTACCACTAGAACCACCTTTAGCAACAATAAATAGAAATAGCAATTTAGCAGTCTCTTATATAGTTTTGTGAGTTCACTGATGTTTGACAACTCTTTTAGGATTCTGCCACATCATCTCAATAAGATTGAGTTTTAGTCTTGGTCATTACAACCACTTGATTTTATTTTTTTTTTACTTTTTTAGAAATTCAAATATTGATTTGCTGATGATATTGTTCTCCTCTTTCAAGACCCACTAACAGACCATGTTAAGTAGCTTGTCTCAATAACTAGAAGTTTAACCAGCCCATTGGGCTTGTGAAACAAGCCCAAATATAATATGATTCATATTCATAATAATATATAATATGATTCATTTTCATGAACGGTGTTTTTAAACATTTAATGTGCTTACCTAGTTCTGTAGGGTACATAATGAAGCTCTTATTTTTTTATGACTCTAAGCAGTAAACATATCTGACCTTTCAGGCCCTTTGTCCTTGAATGCCCACTGCTGGGAAGACTGGCATCTATATAAAGCTCTCTATTTGTATGCAGTCTATATCAATTTCAAATTGTGATTTCATATTGTTTCAAGGTGGCCTTATACACCCTTCTAGACTGATGAACAGCTACAATTCTCTAAGTGGTCCAGCACACCAAACTGTCAAAAGATTTGCTTTTCTAGAAGTAATCTCACTTTGAGGGAGATTGCACTTATATAAAGAAGTGACAGCATATTGAAATCTAATAAAAGCTTAATTTGATCTGAAAGGCAATTTTTTATAACTTTCAGTTACTCCAATAGTCAGATATGCACCAAGACATAGATTTAATATTGAAAAAATTAATGCTTATGACTTTTACACAATACTGTATGTCTGTGCTGGTTCTATAGACAACACTGGGTATCTTTGTGCTCATATGGGTCAGTGATATTGTGCTTCTTATGCATATCATTATACTTCACTCTAAAAATGTTGCTTGCATCAGCTGTCTGTTTTTTTTTTCCTAAATTACACTAAAACCCAAATTCTATGGAAGTAAAAAAAAAATTGGCTTAGGAAATAAGAGCTGGGGAAAGAAGAGGCAAAGCTACCACTGAAGCTGGATGAATCTTTTTTTCCCTCTATTCCTTCACAGCATGTGTCTAGAAGGAGTCATTTTTGGTTTGCATTCTTATTCATGTTCCAGAGTGTCTGTTTTGTTCAATGATATGACAGTTAATTCACCTTGGAATGCCTTGTAGGCAAATGCATCAAATGAAAAGAAAGCTTAAAGAACCAGGACATGGTCATTGGTATAGACAACTTCTACATTATTTTTTTTACATAATTTATTAGTTTATTAAACCTTTTCTTTCATGCTGTAAAATCCAAATCTGGTCACTGATAATGCATACTCCTTCAAGTTGGTGAAGCCACCATCGGTTGCCATAAACCTAATCACTAAAAACTGCATTTCTACCTGCAGCCCATCTAGGTGAATAATGGCATCCGTATCTTTGTTGCTGAGCCATATATAATTTTTTATACCTAGCACATTCTTTTGTCGGCTTGTCACTTGCTCCTCTCCTGGGCACCGGCATCAGGTGATGCGAAGGTCTGAAGGCCTGGTCCCTAAAGCAAGCCGAGATAATGTTGCATCTCCTGCAGATCATCTTAAACGTTGCTTGGTTTATATTCCTCTATTTTATAAGTTGCTCTCTATGCTTAAATTAATTGGATTACAACACAAAAAAAGCACATTTTTTATCTGGAGCATACAACTACAAGTTACTGCCAGATTCTCAACAAAAGCTTAGTCTTACTGACACAGATGATACTTATATCAGCAGTGTTCATATTTTGGGTGGTGAAGTAGTTGGGGCTGGTAAGGACTGGTCACCAGCAAGTGGGCAAGTCCTGAGTCAAGTTGAAAAAAGCAAGCAAATCCTGACCTATATCTCTTTGTTGACCCAACCAGTTCAGCTACTTTCTCTGTGGAAAATCTAATAGAGTAGCTATAAGCTAAATAACTTATATAATAAGCTAAACAAATACTTCTGTAGATTCAATAATATCAACAGATTAAACATTCAGGCAGAGGTCACCAACTCGTGTGAACTCTTTAGCCAAGCCAAGCTAGCCAAGATTGGGCAGCAAAAACAGTACAGAGAGCAATTGTATCCTGACTTACTACCCTTCACATATGTGGAAATTGGCTACTTTGGAAATTGGCATTGCGTGATTGTTGCTGCCAGACTGGCTTGTCTGAGTATTTTTCTTTTATAACTGCTGATTTCTAGAATTTTCATATATAAATACATACAAAATTGTGTAATAAAGAAAATCCACTGAGCAGAGGTTCTGTGAACAGAAAATGTCTATAAAGAAGGCCAGACTCTTTCAAGCTAGTAAAAATAATACAGTAACTCTGTCTACATATGGTGAGCATTGGGTTCCAATTCTGTCAGCCAAGAATACAAAACTGGGGCTCCAGTGAGTAGAGGCTCACTAAAGTTAAAGACTGGACAAATCTAGTCTTTGATTTTTGCTGACCACCTATAAATCTAGCTTGAGATAGAAATCCGATCCAATAGAACACTTTTGGAAAGTGATAGAAAATCTCTAGGAATATCTTAATGAAATCCTGTCAGCATAGACCTCTTAAAGGAACCTTCAAAAGATCTTGGGAATTCATGACCCAAAGAATTATGACTGTTTTATCTTTGAAGGAAGGCCTATAATGTTTTTTGTAAAGTGCTTGATGAGTGTTTATTATATATTGTATATTTATTATAGCAGACTTTTACTTTAAAAACCCAGCTATTAGGGTTGCACAAGCCAGTTTACTCTTAGTGCCGGTCCCAAGCCCAGATAAATAGGGAGGGTTGTGTTATGAAGGGCATCCAGCATAAAACGTGCCAAATCAAATATGCGGATTATGAATCAGAAATTCATCGAGGGTCGAGGCCCGGATTACCAAGACTGCCCAGGTATTGTTAGCCAAGAGGGTGGTAATTGGGCTAAGGTTGGCTGAAGGAGGAGAAGGAGAGAAGGAAGATGTCTACAGAGACAGCAGGAAAAGGAGAAGTGTAGGAGAGTGAAGGTTTGGGTTGGTACTTTTAATGTTTGTACTATGACTGGTAAAGGGAGAGAGAGGTAGCTGATATGATGATGAGGAGAAAGGTAGATATGTTGTGTGTTCAGGAGACCAAGTGGAAAGGGAGTAAGGCCAGGAACATTGGAGGTGGGTTTAAACTGTTCTATCATGGTGTGGATGGAAAGAGAAATGGTGTAGGGGTGATCCTGAAGGAAGAGTTTAGTAAGTATGTAGTGGAGGTGAAGAGAGTTTCTGATAGGATGATGAATGTGAAGCTGGAAGTTGAAGGGGTGATGATAAATGTCATCAGTGACTATGCTCCACAAGTGGGTTGTGAGTGAGTAAGATGAAGTGGTAGATAGTGTACATAGGATTGAACGATTGGTGATTGGGGCAGACTTAAATGGGCATGTAGGTGAAGGGTACAGAGATGATACGGAGGTGATGGGTAGGTATGGCTTTAAGGAGAGGAATGTGGATGGGCAGATGGTGGTAGATTTTGCAAAAAGGATAGAAATGACAGTGGTGAATACTTATGTTAAGAAGAAGGAGGATCATAGGGTGACATATAAGAGCGGAGTCGGACGATGTTCTATGTAGGAGATGCAACCTGAAGGAGATTGGAGACTGTAAGGTGTTGGCGGGGGACAGTGTAGCTAAACAGCATTGAATGGTGGTCTGTAGGATGGTTTTGGAAGTGAAGAAGAAGAAGAGGAGAGTGAAGACTGAAAGAAGAATAAGATGGTGGAAACTAAAGGAGGAAGACTGTAGTATAAGATTCAGGGAAGAGGTCAGAAGCTCAGTGGTGGTAAAGAGGTGCTGAATGATTGGGCAACTACTGCAGAAGTGATAAGGGAGACAGCTTGAAAGGTACTTTGTGCGACATCTGGAAATAGAAAGGAAGACGAAGAGATTTGGTGGTGAAATGAGGAAGTGCAGTAAAGCACAAGGAGAAAGAGGTTGGCAAAACGGAATTGGGATCGGCAGAGTGATGAGAAAAGTAGGCAGGAGTACAAGGAGATGCGGCAGCAGGTTAAGAGGGATGTGGCGAAAGCCAAGGAAAAGGCATATGAGGAGCTGTATGAGAGGTTGGACACTAAGGAAGGAGAAAAGGATTTATACAGATTGGCCAGGCAGAGGGACTGAGCTGGAAAGGATGTACTGCAAGTTAGAGCAGTAAAGGATGGAGAGGGAAATGTGTTGACTAGTGAGGAGAGTGTGTTGAGAAGGTGGAGGGAGTATTTTGAGCAGCTGATGAATGAGGAAAATCAGAGAGAGAGAAGGTTGGATGATGTGGAGTTGGTAAAGCAGGATGTAGATAGGATTAGTAAGGAGGAAGTGAGAGCAGCGATGAAGAGTGGAAAGTCGGTTGGAGATGACATACCGGTAGGAGCATGGAGATGTTTAGGAGAGATGGCAGTGGAGTTTTTAACCAGGTTGTTTCAAGATTTTGGAAGGAATGGAAAGGGAGTGTGCTGATGTAAGAGGTGACCATCTGTGGACAACAGTATGGTTTTATGCCGAGCACCACAGACACATTATTTGCTTTGAGAATGTTGATGTATAAGTATAGAGAAGGTCAGAAGGAGTTGCATTGTGTGTTTGTGAATTTAGAGAAAGCGTATGACAGGGTGCCGAGAGAGGAGTTGTGGTACTGTATGAGGAAGTCAGGTATGTCAGAGAATTACAGTGAGGAAAATAAGTATTTGAACACCCTGCTATTTTGCAAGTTCTCCCACTTAGAAATCATGGAGGGGTCTGAAATTGTCATCGTAGGTGCTTGTCCACTGTAAGCGACATCAGAAATCACAATGTATGATTTTTTAACTATTTATTTGTATGATACAGCTGCAAACACCTGAGAAAGTCAATGTTAATATTTGGTACAGTAGCCTTTGTTTGCAATTACAGAGGTCAAACGTTTCCTGTAGTTTTTCACCAGGTTTGCGCACACTGCAGGAGGGATTTTGGCCCACTCCTCCACACAGATCTTATCTAGATCAGTCAGGTTTCTGGCCTGTCGCTGAGAAACACGGAGTTTGAGCTCCCTCCAAAGATTCTCTATTGGGTTTAGGTCTGAAGACTGACTAGGCCACGCCAGAACCTTGATATGCTTCTTATAGAGCCATTCCTTGGTTATCCTGGCTGTGTGCTTCGGGTCATTGTCATGTTGGAAGACCCAGCCTCAACCCATCTTCAATGCTCTAACTGAGGGAAGGAGGTTGTTCCCCAAAATCTCGTAATACATGGCCCCGGTCATCCTCTCCTTAATACAGTGCAGTCGCCCTGTCCCATGTGCAGAAAAACACCCCCAAAGCATGATGCTACCACCCCCATGCTTCACAGTAGGGATGGTGTTCTTGGGATGGTACTCATCATTCTTCGTCCTCCAAACACGTTTAGTGGAATTATGACCCAAAAATTCTATTTTGGTCTCATCTGACCACATGACTTTCTCCCATGACATCCAAATGGTCATTGGCAAACTTAAGACGTGCCTGGACATGTGCTGGTTTAAGCAGCGGAACCTTCCGTGCCATGCATGATTTCAAACCATGACGTCTTATTGTATTACCAACAGTAACCTTGGAAACGGTGGTCCCAGCTCTTTTCAGGTCATTGACCAGCTCCTCCCGTGTAGTTCTGGGCTGATTTCTCACCTTCCTTAGGATCATTGAGACCCCACGAGGTGAGATCTTGCATGGAGCCCCAGTCTGAGGGAGATTGACAGTCATGTTTAGCTTCTTCCATTTTCTAATGATTGCTCCAGCAGTGGGCCTTTTTTCACCAAGCTGCTTGGCAATTTCCCCGTAGCCCTTTCCAGCCTTGTGGAGGTGTACAATTTTGTCTCTAGTGTCTTTGGACAGCTCTTTGGTCTTGGCCATGTTAGTAGTTGGATTCTTACTGATTGTATGGGGTGGACAGGTGTCTTTATGCAGCTAACGACCTCAAACAGGTGCATCTAATTTAGGATAATAAATGTAGTGGAGGTGGACATTTTAGAGGACAGACTAACAGGTCTTTGATGGTCAGAATTATAGCTGATAGACAGGTGTTCAAATACTTATTTGCAGCTGTATCATTACAAATAAATAGTTTAAAAATCATATATTGTGATTTCTGGATTTTTTTTTTTAGATTATGTCTCTCACAGTGGACATGAACCTACGATGACAATTTCAGACCCCTCAATGATTTCTAAGTGGGAGAACTTGCAAAATAGCAGGGTGTTCAAATACTTATTTTCCTCACTGTATGTGAGGGTGGTGCTGGACATGTATCAGGACAGTGTGAAGTGTGCAGTAGGAATGACAGTCTGGTTCAAGGTGGAGGTTGGACTGCATCAAGACTGCACCCTTTCCTGTTTGCAGTGGTGATGGACACAGGCAGAGACTCTGTGTTTACTTCCCCACTGACTTTTGTGTTTTTGTAGAATTCTGAGAAGGTAACTGTAACAAACTCACTGGTAAAAGTTCACCAAGCAAAAGACTGGCAAAAGTTCACCAAGCAGAGATTGCTTTAATTACTTTCCTTTCCAGTACTCACGCCAGGGCTCACCCACACACTCGGTTCAGTGATGCCTCTCCTTCCCGACGTTCGCCAGCAGTCCCTCCCGGATTGGCACATGCTTTCTTCGCCGTCTTCCTGTCTCACTCGCAGATCGGCGCGCTTTCTCTCTTAGCGCCCACCCAAGTTTTCCTAATGGACCGGCACGCCTTTTCTTGTGTCCACCTGAGATCACTCGCCGGTTGACACATCCTTCCACCGGCACCCATTTGCGCTTAGTCACCGTTCAGCGACCCTTCCTCTCGTCTCGCTGCTTGGTGGCTCTCTCCCTTGAGGTTGGAGTCTCTCACCTCTTTATTGGCATCGCCAGACTGAGACAGAGCGCACTGATTACTCTCATCAACTGCAGGTGTTTCTTCGCGCTCGTTCCATCCGGCTCCACCCTCCACTCGCACACCGCTTGGCACAGTGAAAAATCATAATTAAATTTATGAATTGATGCTGCTACATAATTAAAGGAGTGACAAAGCTCACCAGAAGTTTTATGACTTTCTCTATGACCTTGTTTTGTCAATGCTGTGCATATCTGCATGCTGTATGGTTTTTTGGATGCTTACCTCACCAGATTCACTCCTCCTTGCTTAATCACATTAAAATAACATAGCCTGTATGAAGTTAACAAGAGCATCAAACATTTTAAATTATGTAAATTTTTATTTTGTGGTTTAAATAACAAAATAAGCGATGCAACATGCAATTAGAGAATGTAGTCAATAGATAGTGTAGTAATTTCTTCTGGCTGTTTCTAAGTGTCTGCCAGCATGGTCCAAATGAACATTGTGAATGGAACAGTTTCAGGTCACAAATTTTGCTTCCTTGTATTTAAAAGCCTTTTTCTAGTTTGAGTGTACCAGGCTAATCTTGCCTAAAGCAGAAGACGAAATGGACTAGAGTTAAGAGAAAAGTAGGACTAAATGTCAGGTGCCCTTTATGATTCTTGGGGCGCCAAGAAGAAGAAAATTAAGAAATAGCTGTCAAAAACTTTGAGGCATAATGTTTTCCTTCCCTTGAAAGCAAAAATGGGTTATGTACTTTTTGGTGGGATGTGTTTTGGGGACACTAAAAATCAATGAGGATAGTGCAACTTTTGTAGCCTGACATTGACTCCTGGCTTTAATCAGCTTGGTGGATGCACAGTTTGTCCTGGTTAAAATGAAGTTATTAAGAGAAGTCTTTTTACATAAGCTCTACTTGACCTGTTTTATTTATAAAGAGGAACTTTATTTTCCTTTTTAAAACTGCCTTTCAATATGATCCTTTTGATTATATATTAGATGTTTTTGGCTTAATAAGAAACACTTTTATTTTACACTGTACTGCATGTGCTTCTAATGCAAATAAGGTGCAGTGACGTTTGAACAGTTAAGTATTGCAGCAAAATTGAGTGTCATTTTATAAAAATACAATTATAATAATGTAATTATGGCACCTACTAGAATCTAGTAGTATATATGTATAGTACTTCTTATGTATATGAACACAACTTATTTTATTACTATGCCTGAAGTAATACGAAGCAGCTTATTTATGTTTGCAGAGAACTGATGACACTGTAATGCTAATGTTTTTAATAATGTCGCGTTCTAGAACACCATGATATAACCAGCATATTGTTGGAATAGGGTGTAATTGGATAGCCGGTCTCATATTGTGTTTTGTCTATGTTACCAGGTCAAGGATTTATTTAATTTTTTTTTTTTATCTTGCACCATATGCTTTTCCAGTGTGACTTTTATTGGGCTTAGATTAATATAGAAATATTTATATAGTTTAATAGCAATAATAAGCATAATAGCATTAAGCGGAATGAATAAGTATACCTACATAAAAGGAAAGAGAGCAAGACAGTGTGTGGCCTCTATTAGTATTTCAGCTAAAACTAAAGTTTAACACTTTTTCCCCATTTGTGTCCTCTTTTTCCCATAGATGGAGATGAGACAGGTGTGATGGACAGCCTGATGGAGGCCCTCCAGTCTGGTGCAGCGTTTCGTGATCGCAGGAAAAGAGCCCCACGTACTGGTATGAATCTTGCCATTACAAATTTTTTTAGACAAGCTCCTTACTCTTTTACATACTGTACCTGTTTCAATACTAAACATGCATTAAAGGAATCTGGCATCTGCTAAAAATGCTCCAGATTATTTACTTATTGATCCCCCATCCTTAAAGTTTAATATTTCAGATTAATAAATCACTCCTGTGATCTCCAATCTGTTTAATATGTTCCACACTGCTAGATTTATAGCATTGTACTCCTATTTGTATTACTCTCTTCTAATCAAAAATCCCCTTTTTTAAATGCAAAGTAGGTCTAATCAGAGGGTATGAATAAGTGAAGTTCTATGTCATGTCAAACCTGTCTACCACTCAGTCTACTGCTATGATGCCCTCAGCACTGTTTATGACAGAGCCTGCCATGCCACTGGGAAGGGCAACTTACTCTCCCTCCTACTTGCATTCACTCCTTTAAATCTTCATTTTCTGACATATGTCTAAATAAGACTGACATATAAGGCAAGAGTGAAGACAGAGAAAAAACTGGATGAGCTCACTTACTTTCTCTCTAGCAATCTCTTTCTTTCTTTAAATTCAATTGCTTCCCCTTATCTCGCTCTCTTTCTCTCTCTCTCTCTCTCTCTCTCTCTCTCTCTCTCTCTCTCTTCAGTTTTTCTTTCTGTGTCCTGTCATGTGGGAAGCATAAAGATGCATGGGCTTTAGTATGCCAGAATATGTCACTGGTTTCAAACTCCTGAAATATATTATTTCACAACTCTATATGTCTCTCTCATGAAAGTTATTGGGACCCCTCAGTGGCCTTTCTAAAACTTATTTTTTGACCTGAGATGAGCCACATGTTTAACAAATTAAACTTGATTTGTTAGTTTTTTCCTTAAATAATGAATATGTTTAAGTGGTGAGTAAAAAAAGTAATTTTTTTGCAGTTGGTGAGTTGAAAGCAGAAAAAATGACAAGGATTTGAGCGACTTTGACAAGGACCAAATTTTGTTTGGCCTAGAAACTAGTCAATCAGATACAGAAAGAATACAACACAGAGACATGTTGAGCAGCTAGAATCCTGTATCAGATACATATGGGACAACATTTCTCTCACAAAACTTCAGCAACAGGTCTTTTGCGCAGGCAAAAGAAGTTATTCTGCACAGTGTTAAACAAGGCCATGTCCCAACTTGTTTGAGACCTGTTGCAGTCATTACATTAAAAATGACATTATTTTTTCCTTAAAATGGTATATATTTTAAACATTGATTTGTTTTATTGTGAACAGAATATGTATTTATAAGATTTCAATTCATTATTATTTGTATTGCACTTTTAACAATTGACATTGTCTTAAAGCAGCTTTACACAGATAATATGTTAAGAAAGAATGGATAAATTGTTCTTTATAAGTTTGTTCCTAATGAGCATGCTGGTGGCAACTGTGGCAAGGAAAACTCTCTAAGAAACCTTGAGTATATAGATTGGACACTTCAAAAAAAATACATAAATAAAGCCTGGATGCCTGGCTTTCCTTCATGATGTTTGGTAGACCTCTCAAAGGAGCAGAAACTCTTATTCCGAGCCGAATCCATAAATTAGAAATTAAGATGCCTGATATGTCAAACCTAATCATATCTGTGACTAATTCAAATTACAAAATTAAATCATTTGAGAAAACATACAAATTCCATATATTTAAAATTTCGTATATTTACATAAAAACTTAAGCAAGCTCATAATGACATATTTTGGCTTGTGCAGTTGTTGGCATTTTTCCTTTAGCCTTTCACCTTCATTAATGTATCCATAAAATATATTTCCCTAAAAGGGCTGCTATTTGACACTGAGCAAAAAAGGTTTATCTTGCCTTTATAAAAAAGTGATTTAATGCTTGTCAGCATTAGGGAATAAGAGCCCAACTGTCTGAAATGCAGTCTAACAGGTAATTCATTTAGACAGAGGAAAAGTAGGTCCTGTATATTTAATAAAGATGAAACTACCTATTTTCAGTCCTAAAAATCTATCAAAGTAATCTATGAACTATCAAATGAGAGTCAGTGGGAAAAAATAAATGACAGCAAAGATTAAGTGTTTTTTTTCTCTATTCCTCATGTTATTTTATACATGGTCTCTACATGTGTTTTGTCCCTCTTCCCACTCTAGCACCCCATGATTATATGAGCCATTTTATTGTAGACAGGGTACTTTAGTTTTTTATGGAGAAAGAAAGAATATAAGAGGAGCCAGGCTTAGGAATGTCTTTTATATACAAAATTTTCATATTTTAGACATGGTTGTATGATTTGTGATGCATGACAGAAATAATATATACAGTTGTGTTCAAAATTATTCAACCCCCACTGAAATTGATTGTTTTGGTCGGTTTGACATTGATTATGATCATTCAGTCATCCTGCTTACAATTAAATCAAAGAGGCACGTGTAGGTCAGACAAATATAACATAACATTTATAATGAAATAACCACAAATGTCTTTTCTGAGCTCACATCATTATCAGTTTTATTCAACCCCCAAGTGACATTCAATCTTAGTACTTAGTACAACATCCTTTTACAGTTATAACAGCTTTTAAACGTGAAGCATAGCTTGACACAAGTGTCTTGCAGCGATCTACGGGTATCTTCGCCCATTCATCATGGGCAAAAGCCTCCAGTTCAGTCACATTCTTAGGCTTGCGCACTGCAACTGCTTTCTTTAAGTCCCACCAGAGGTTCTCAATCGGATTTAAGTCTGGTGACTGCGATGGCCACTTCAAAATGTTCCAGCCTTTAATCTGCAACCATGCTCTAGTGGACTTGGAGGTATGCTTGGGATCATTGTCCTGTTGAAAGGTCCAACGTCTTCCAAGCCTCAGGTTTGTGACGGACTGCATCACATTGTCATCCAATATCTCCTGGTACTGAAGAGAATTCATGGTACCTTGCACACGCTGAAGCTTCCCAGTACCTGCAGAAGCAAAACAGCCCCAAAGCATGATTGACCCCCCGCCATGCTTCACAGTAGGCAAGGTGTTCTTTTCTTCATAGGCCTTGTTCTTCCTCCTCCAAACATAGCGTTGATCCATGGGCCCAAACAGTTCTAATTTTGTTTCATCAGTCCACAGAACACTATCCCAAAACTTCTGTGGTTTGTCCACATGACTTTTGGCATACTGCAGTCGACTCTTCTTATTCTTTGGGGACAGCAAGGGGGTGCGCCTGGGAGTTCTGGCATGGAGGCCTTCATTACGCAGGGTGCGCCGTATTGTCTGAGCAGAAACTTCAGTACCCACATCTGACAAATCTTTTCTCAGTTCCTCAGCAGTCACACGGGGACTTTTCTCCACTCTACGCTTCAGGTAGCGCACAGCAGTCGAAGTCAGCATCTTCTTTCTGCCACGACCAGGTAGCGTTTCAACAGTGCCCTTTGCCTTGAATTTGCGAATGATGCTTCCTATGGTGTCTCTTGGTATGTTTAACATCTTTGCAATCTTCTTATAGCCATTGCCCTTCCTGTGAAGAGTAATCACCTGTTCTCTTGTCTTCCTGGACCATTCTCTTGACCTCACCATGTTTGTAACCACACCAGTAAATGTCTAGAAGGAGCTGAGTATCACAGTCATTTTAAAGCTGCCTAATTGGTGCTTATTAGGCTTTATTGCTGCTCCCTGATATCCACAGGTGTTTTCAATACCTGATTGAAAACACTTCATTGAACCTCTGTTCTTCAGAGTGGTAGTCTTTAAGGGGTTGAATAATTATGTCAATGAAGAATTCACAAAAGAAACATTTACTACTGTATTACAAAACTAATTGATGTCATTTTAGTTGCATATGGTTCTTTAAGAAGTCCTTGTAGGATTTCATTCTGAATACAATTACAAATGTACACTAAATTCCCTAAAACCATTTACAGCATTGGGGGTTGAATAATTTTGAACACAACTGTATATATATTTTTTTGAAGCCCATATTTATAAATTGTTGTGTGAGATTTAGTCTTGTTGACTGGTTAAATATCATTAAAATTTTTAAATAACATCATTAAAACATGAGGAGTGGTCTCTTCTCCCTGATTCTTGTTGAACACAATGCTATTTGATTTCCAGCAATTCAATTCATTTTTTATTTTATAGCGCTTTTAACAATGAACATTGTCTCAAAGCAGCTTTACACAGATAATGTGGTGATAAAAAAATGAATATGTCTTTATAAGTGTAAGTTTGTCCATGATTAGCATGCCGGTGGCGACTGTGACAAGGAAAAACTCCCCGAGATGGCATAAGGAAGAAACCTTGAGAGGAACCAGACTCAAAAGGGAACCCATCCTCATCTGGGTTGCACCGAACGTTTATTTATTGCAGATATACGATGTTGCGGGGTACAGTGATAGTGATCAGAAGCAAACTCTAGTCCTGAGTTAATGTAGCAGACACAAGGTGTTGATGAGAAACAGTCCCTAGCTGCAGAGAGTGGCCTCCAAACGAAGAGAACACTATCCAGAAACAGACCTGGACGAAGTGGGAAGATCCGTGGAGGGAATGGTGCAGGATCAGTGGTCACTGGAACCTGGAGTATGTTTAACTCGAACGAGAGAGAGAGAGAGAGAGAGAGAGAGAGAGAGAAGAGACAGGAAGAGAAGGATATGGATTATTATGTGTCCTTATTGTTGTATGAAATTTAATCTCACTGTGCAGTTGGGACTCCGGCAAGACTCGCTATAGCAGCATAGCGAAAAGGGAGAAGGTAACACAAACACGAGGGATCTCTGGAATAAGAGACGACCCACCACACCACCGTCAAGAAACCTGAGTGTACGTGTGAGGTGATGACAGCATACAAATATCCCAGTTCACCAAACACTCTATATCCATGATCCCTCCAGATCTGTTCTTTTACCTAAGAAAAATCTACTGATAAAAGACTTGACTAAATAAATACTTTTTCAGCCTTGACTTGAACATTGAGACTGTGTCTGAGACCCCAACATTGATTGGAAGGCAAAAGTCTTTCGACCTTTTTAAGTTTTCTGAGAGGAGGCAGACAGGCATGTTTGAGGTAGCCATTGCTGTGAATCTCCTATGCTGTCTCTGTGTGTGTGTGTGTGTGTGTGTGTGTGTGTGTGTGTGCGTGCGTGCGTGCGTGCGTGCGTGCGTGCGTGCGTGCGTGTCTACAAACCCGATTCCAAAAAAGTTAGGACACAGTACAAATTGTGAATAAAAACAGAATGCAATGATATGGAAGTTTCAAATTTCAATGTTATTTAGAATACAACATAGTTGACATATTAAATGTTTAAACTGAGAAAATGTATAATTTTAAGGGAAAAATAAGCTGATTTTAAATTACATGGCATCAACACATCTCAAAGTTGGGATAAGGCCATGTTTACCACTTTGAGGAGACAAGTTGCTCAAGTTTAGGAATAGGAATGTTATCCCATTCTTGTCTAATACAGGCTTCTAGTTGCTCAACTGTCTTAGGTCTTCTTTGTCGCATCTTTCTCTTTATGATGCACCAAATGTTTTCTATGGGTGAAAGATCTGGACTGCAGGCTGGCCATTTCAGTACCCAGATCCTTCTTCTACGCAGCCATGATGTTGTAATTGATGCAGTATGTGGTCTCGCATTGTCATGTTGGAAAATGCAAGGTCTTCCCTGAAAGAGACGATGTCTGGATGGGAGCATATGTTGTTCTAGAACTTGGATATACCTTTCAACATTATCTGGTGCCTTTCCAGATGTGTAAGCTGCCCCTGCCACACGCACTCATGCAACCCCATACCATCAGAGATGCAGGCTTCTGAACTGAGCGCTGATAACAAGTTGGGTTGTCCTTATCCTCTTTAGTCCGGATGACATGGCATCCCAGTTTTCCAAAAAGAACTTCAAATTTTTATTCGTCTGACCACAGAACAGTTTTCCACTTTGCCACAGTCCATTTTAAACGAGCCTTGGCCCAGAGAAAATGCCTGTGCTTTTGGATCATGCTTAGATATGGCTTTTTTTTTTTACCTATAGAGTTTTAGCCGGCAATGGCGAATGGCACGGTGGATTGTGTTCACCGACAATGTTTTCTGGAAGTATTCCTGAGCCCATGTTGTGATTTCCATTACAGTAGCATTCCTGTATGTGATGCAGTGCCATCTAAGGGACCAAAGATAACGGGCATCCAGTATGGTTTTCTGGCCTTGACCCTTACGCACAGAGATTGTTACAGATTCTCTGAATCTTTGGATGATATTATGTACTGTAGATGATGATAACTTTAAACTCTTTGCAATCATTCTCTGATAAAATCCTTTCTGATACTATTCACTATTTTTTGCCGCAGCATTGGGGGAATTGGTGATCCTTTGCCTATCTTGACTTCTGAGAGACACTGCTTTCTGAGAGGCTCTTTCTATACCCAGTCATGTTGCCAATTGATCTAATAAGTTGCAAATTGGTCCTCCAGCTGTTCCTTATATGTACATTTATCATTTTCGGCCTCTTATCGCTACCTGTCCCAACTTTTTTGGAATGTGTAACTCTCATGACATGAGCCAATATTTGGCATGACATTTCAAAATGTCTCACTTTCAACATTTGATATGTTTTCTATATTCTATTGTGAATAAAATAAGTTTATGAGATTTGTAAATTATTCCATTCCTTTTTTAGTCACAATTTGTACAGTGCCCCAACTTTTTTGGAATCTGGTTTGTACTTGTCTGAAAGTGCTAGGGAGGTGAGACTTGGCTGCTTTTGTCCATGTCTGCTTAATGTGATTGATTTGAGTGGATGACAGCCTAATGGGACAAGAGTTATTTAACTACTAACTGTTTCTGTCTTACTACTACTATGACCTTAGATATACTAGGTGTGTTTACATGAAGCATTGTAATCGGTTTAAAAGTGGAATCCGAATGAAAATGCTCCATATAAACACCTCAATCGAAATAAAAATAAATTATTTTACACAAATATCTGTACTTTTTACTTTGCGCATTTTCAAAACAAGCTTGTTACTTTAGTTTTAATCTATTAGGTAAAATGTCAATTTTCTTCTTCTCATTGCATGCCGATTTCAGCCCATCAACCTATTTGCTGTAATTGTGTGGCTTTTTCAATCTACCACTGGTGTTTTATTTTCTGGACATCATGCACCACAGACATAGGCTAGCTTATGAAGCTAACAATGAGCAAGGAAGTAGACATCAAGAAGTATAGCTAACGTGCAAGAGACAGAGGGAGTCAGCGATGTAAACATGACTGAGAACAGACACATCCCTGATCACCTGGTCATCATCAGCTTTTCTCTGCTTCTGTTCTATATGGTGGTTGTTTAGCCTGGATATCTTCAATAGGTAACAAAATAAAAATTTTGTTTTGTATTACTATATTACTATGATGTGAGGTCCAGTTACCAGCGTGACACTACAACAGGAAGTAGTAATGGCTGCTTTTTACTTAATACATGTCAAAGACCTTAATTCTTTACTTTATCTTGAGTAAAAAAAGTATAGTCAGTACTTCAACTTTCACCAGAGTATTTTAAAACATTCTACTTAAGTGAGAGGGTGTGTGTACTTATGCAGTATTTTTAGCTAGCATGGATGAACAGGTTTTGAGTACCTGTCTGGGGATGTTGCCTGTGCTGGCTGATTTCCATAGGTTTATTTTCTCAAACCTCTTTGCCACAACTGCAAATGAGATTGTAAATCTTGGCTTTCATGTGCACCCACCAGCCACTTGTTTGGTGGGCACAGTATTGTTGATGAAGGTGCTAATACAGCTCATTATTGCTTACTTGTAATCGTTCTCATGCATAGCAGCATTCTTCAACACCTTTTAATCAGTAGTAAAAGCAGTCCTGATGCACTTCATTAGATCTTTCAGAAAACACTTTTAGAGGTTAACTAACTAGGGTAAAGGAACACTGGGATATTGCACACTGTGGTGGTGGTGTGCAGCCTTGTTCGCCCCATTTACGTTACTCTACACTTGGTCGAATATGTTTTTCTCCTTTGTAAGAAAATTAACATGCTGATTGTTTGAGAGAAGCACATTCCATGAATTACAGTGAATAACGACCTGAAAAGTTTGCCCAAAAAGTGTTTGCAGGGTTTACTGCAAACACACATTATCTAGTAATGGAATGATATTAATGAGTTAAACACTGATGGATATCTGATAGATTATCGTGAGCCCAAAACCTTCTTTTCAACTACTTAAAGAAACATGCAAATAAGGCCAGGTGCTGTGGCAAGTTAGAGTCAGAAGTTTCTTCCATTATTTATTGCTCTCTAAATTATCGGCTTGCTGTTGAACTGACAATGAACTGTATGTTCATGCTAAGTAGATACCACCAACCTGCAATGGTGGTTCTAACTTGATTGACTCTCTGGGTAAACCACGCCATGACCCAAAGTCTCCCTATTGATTGGTTTCTGCTATGAAAAGGAGGATATGAACGGTGAACATAATATATTGTTATTACTGTAAACAGAAAACGGGTATATATATATACATATACAGTGGTAATTAGGTAATGGTGAGCAGCAATGCAAAGAAGAGCAAGTGTGCAAATGCGCATAGTTTTGTGTAAACAGTACATTAGTGCAATAACAAAGTGTGAGGTGAGAAATGAGCAAGTGTACAATTGAGTATCAGTTTTTGTGTAGACA
Organism: Silurus meridionalis; assembly: GCF_014805685.1. Taxonomy (NCBI): domain Eukaryota; kingdom Metazoa; phylum Chordata; class Actinopteri; order Siluriformes; family Siluridae; genus Silurus; species Silurus meridionalis. The sequence goes on from NC_060888.1 coordinate 12,406,334, forward strand.
GTCTATTAGTGCAATAACAAAGTGTGAGGTGTGGGGGGGAAATGAAGCAGTGTATGAAGGGCAGTAGGATCAGAGAGGGGCAGAGTTCAGTAAAGAGACAGCTCTAGGATAAAAGCTGTTCTTTAGTCGGTTGGTCCTGGTCCAGAGGCACCTGAAACGCCTGCTGGAGGGCAGAAGAGAAAACAGCCTATGGGCGGGTCCTTAAGCATGCTGCAAGCTCGACGCAGACATTGTTTCTTCTGGATGTCCTCCATGGCTGGAAGTGAAGTCCCTGTGATGCACTGGGTGGTTTTCACCACCCGCTGCAGTGCCTTGCGCTCTGCAACAGAGCAGCTCCCATATCAGACTATGACACAGCGGTAGAAGTTCACCAGGATATCCGAGGAGAGCTGATTTTTCCTAAGTGTCCTCAAGAAAAAGAGGTGCTGGTGAGCCTTCTTGACCAGGCTGGAGGTGTTGGTAGTCCAGGACAGGTCCGCTGAGATGTGGATCCCCAGGAACTTGAAACTGGAGACATGCTCAACAGCCATCCCATTGATGTGGGTGATGTCGTGTGTGCCTCTTGTCTCTTTCCTGAAGTCCATAATGAGCTCCTTTGTCTTGGAGGTGTTAAGGAGCAGGTTATTGTTATTGCACCATGTGGCTAGGTGCTGGATCTAGCCTCCCTGTAGGCAGTCTCATTATTGTTGGTGATGAGACCGATCATGGTAGTGTCATCTGCAAACTTGATGATGGAGTTAGATCCATTTACAGGCCTGCAGTCAGAGGTGAAGAGGGAGTAGAGGAAGGGGCTCAGCACACAGCCCTGTGGTTCACCAGTGTTGAGTATGATGGTGTTGGAGAAGATGGATCCAGATCGAACCTGCTGGGGTCTGTTGGTCAGAAAGTCCATAATCCAGTTGCAGGTAGAGGTGTTAATGCCCAGATCTACAAGTTTGGCTATTAACTTGGATGGAATGATGGTATTAAATGCTGAGCTGAAGTCAACAAACAGCATACGTGCATAAGTGTTCTTATTGTCCAAGTGTGTGAGCACAGAGTGCAGTGCCATGGAAGGCGCACCTCCTTGTTCATCCATGGCTTCTGATTTGGGTGATGATCTGTTTCTGAGTAGTAACACTGTCTATGGTGGTACTGATGTAATCCAGTACAGAGGAGGTGTAGCAGTCGATGTCCGTGTGAGTGTCACTGGTGGCCTGAGAAGCAAATGTACTCCAGTCTGTGTGTAAAAACCTTTCCTGGAGTGTGAAATCTGCCTCTACGGGCCACACCTTGATGGTTCTCACTGATGGCTTCACATGATTGACTTTCCCAGGTGGGGGAGGGGGTCGCAACATAAGCTCCAGCCATGTTTGTGTATACATGGTCTAAGGTTTTGTTCCCTCTGGTGTGACAGGAAACATGCTGGTGAAATTTGGGGAGCACTGCCTTTAAGTTTGAGTGATTAAAATCTCCCGCAACAATAAATGCAGCTTCCGGATGAACAGTCTGTTGTTTACTGATGGCAGCATAAAGTACTTTCATAGCAAGCTTGGCATCAGCATCAGGGGGAATGTAAACTGCTGTAATAATGGTGGAAGTGAACTCCCACGGTTGATAAAACGGTCTACATTCAACAATGAGTGAGCGGCTTCAGGTGTTCTGGCGATCTCAGGAAGGAGATGAAGGTTGTCAATAAAACTGTCGGGAAGTCGTAAACCAATATCCAAAAGCTCATGTCGGGTGTACGATGTAAAGGTACGAACAGACCCGACATAAGCAACAGAAATATTGCAAAATTGCAGATTCTGGAGAGACCCTGAGCCTCGCGATGTACTCGCGCCGCCATCTTGGTCTATGAGACTATCGAACTTAGAACGATCGAATAGAACTTAGCCTTGGAAAAAACTCTCACATATAATAAATAGGAACAAAATGCCCTCTATCATCAGCAATAATATTGTTATCAGTCATCATTGCTCTGATGTCCAGTCTGAACCCATCACCTCCGGGCATTGAAAAAAGCCTCACACATGAGATGCCAAGAAAAAAGTGGAAATGAATTAAGGACATTGTTTTTCTTGGGGACATGTGTCCTACATTTATTATATATGCAGTACAAAAGGGCAAATATGCCCCTTTCTTTGCTTGGCAGTAATAATACATATAGTAGTATGTAGCCAGTGACCACAATCCATGATCATCAAAATGAAATTAATCCATCTTAAAAATTAAAAGAAAAAACACTTGAAATATATCTGTCTGTTTATGATGAATCTATATAATATAAAATTTTCATTTTTTTTGTATTGAATTACTAAAATTATTCAACTTTTTAATGATTTTTAGATGCACCCGTATAAATATTACTAGTTTAAACTGATAACTCTTGGTAAATCTTTTGAAGTCTTGTGACGGTCATACCTTGATGGTCAAAGCTATTTTGGTGGCAGGTGCATTTAAGGTTATGTCTTATTCCTCTACTATAACTGTATATTATAGAGTCAAAAAGTGCTTATAAGCAACTTATGTGTATAACCATTAGAGTATTTTTTTAATTGATAATAGTTTTACCTTTTTACACTTTTTAATCTGTTTAATCCAGGTGTTAACTGTTTAGTGATTGAGACTTAGCAAATGCAGTTCTAAGGCTTTTTAAGAAAGAACAGCCCCAGGCATTATTACGTTGTTTATGCAGTACTTAGACATCGCATGTTTGACTTGAGAAAGGGGGAGGAGAGAGGGAGGTAGATTATATAGAATATAGATTATTCTATATATATTATAGAGAATATAAATTATTAGATATGCCCTTGTCTGTATTGGTTTAAGAACACTAATTGGAAAGCTGTGATGCTTTGTAAGAGAAATAATTGCCCCAAAACATTTTCTCTGTATTTAAAACAATACAGAGCAAGGACACTGCAATTATCCAAATGTTTCTGTGAATATGCACTTATAGTATGAGTCAAAAGTTTATCCCTGGTGGTCTAGTGGTTAGGATGCGATAATGTATTGTGTTACCATCTGGTAGAAGGTAGCGGATGTAGGTAAGACATGTCACCAAGGCAAGCATCTTGACATGCATCAAGCGTGAGTCATAGACAGATGTGGCGGAGAGAATCCGGTAAATTTCCAAAATAAAACATTGTTCAGAATCAGATAATAAATAAAAAGGAAATAATGTAAGTTATGTATTCTTTCTGTGCAGCCCAGTACCAATTGGCCCACAGACCGGTGCCCGGGGGTTGGGGATCACTGTTGTAGATTATTCAAAGTAGCCACCTTTTGTTTGATGACAGCATTGAACACTCTTGGCATTTTCTCAGTCGACCTTTATGAGGTAGTCATTTGAAATGGTTTTCCAACAATCTTGAGGAGTTCCCAGAGGTTTTGAGTGCTTGTTGGCTGCTTTTCCTTCACTTTTTGCTCCAACTGGATTTAGATCGGGTGATTGTTGAGGACAGGTCATCTGATGAACTTCTTTTTGAACAAATAGCTCTTAGGGGAATGATAGCTCAGTGTTTAAGGTGCTGGGTAACTGATCAGAAGTTCGGGGGTTCAAGCCCTGGTATCTACAAGTTGCCACCCTTGAGCAAGGTTTAAGATGCACCGTATTATGGCTGACCCTGTGCTCTGACCCAGCCTCCGAGCAAGCTGAGTTCTGCAAAGAATATATTTTTCTGTGCTGTAATGTATATGTGGCAAATATAGGATATTTTATTAGATTCTATTCTATCATAACATAGAGGTGTGCTTGGGGTCATTGTCCTGTTGGAAAACAAATGATGGTCTCAAGTTCAAACCAGATGGTTGGGCATGTCGATGCAAAAATGCTGTTATAGCCATGCTGATTAATGTCTCCTTATTTTGACTAGGTCATGAACGGTGTCAACAGCAATGCACCCCAATGCCATCGCTCATGTTTCACAGTAAACCACATATTTAGTTAACTGTTTATTCATCCTCTGTACGTCTGATACGTCTGACAAAGACACATCGGTTAGAACCAAACATTTAAAATTTGGACTCATCAGACCAAAGGGCAGATTTCCACTGATCTAATATCTGTCCCTTTTGTTTCTTGGCAAGCCTCTTCTACTTGTTGTTCTTCCAACATAATTCAATTGAATTCATTTTTATTTTTATAGCACTTTTAACAATGAACATAGTCTCAAAACAGCTTTACACGGATAATGCGGTGATAAATAATGAGTAAAATGGTTCTTTTGTATTAGTTTGTCCCCGATGAGCAAGCTGGTGGCAAGGAAAAACTCATCCTTATCTGGGTGGTACCGAATGTCTATTTATTACAGATAAACGATGTTGAGGTGTGGAGTAATGGTGATCAGAAGCAAACGGTAGTCTTGAATCAGTGTAGCAGACTGTTGACATTAACTACAGTCCAAATCCAAATCCCCAAAGCTCCTGCTCTTAGTCCGTAATTTCATGGATCCCCAGGCCGCTGATGAGAAACTATCCCCAGGTGCACAAAGTGGCCTCCAATCGAAGAAAACACCATCCAGAGGCAAGCCAGAATGGAGCGGGCAGATCCGAGGAGAGGGGCAGGAACAATGGTCAATGGAACCTCAGAAGCATGTTTAACACGACCGGGGGAGAGAGAGAGAGAGGATATGGATTATTATTGTTGTATAAAAGTTAAGGAAAGTGTGCAGTTAAGGAATCCAGCAAGACTCAAGCATATCTAAAAGGGAGACCCACAAGGTAACACAGACATGAGGGATCTCTGGGATAAGAGACGGCCCGGCACACCACCGTCAACAAACCTATGTGAACGTGTGAGAGTAATTGGATGACAGCATACAAATATCCCAATTCACCGAACTCTCTACATCCATGATCCTTCCAGATCTGCTTATTTACCGAAGAAAAATTTACTGATAAAAGACTTGACTAGGTAAATAATGTTTTCAGCCTTGACTTGAACACTGAGACTGTGTCTGAGTCCCGAACACTAATTAGAAGGCTGTTCCATAACTGTGGTGCTTTATTAGAGAAAAACTTCATTATTTGCGGTACCAACAAATAGCCTGCACCTTTTGATTTAAGTAGGCATGGGGGATCATCTTGATACAGAAGTTCACTCAGATACTGCAGCTTGTGACCGTTAAGTGCTTTATACGTCAGAAGTAGTATTTTATAATCAGTGCTAGTTTTAATTGACATTGCCAGACAACGTTATCCAGAGAGACTTAAAATGATCTCATTCATCTCAAGTTAAGGGGTTAAGGCCTTGCTCAAGGGCCCAGCAATGGCAATTTAGTGGTGGTGGGATTTGAACACTTACAAACATCGTACTTTCTTAACCAACTGAGCTATGACATCCAGCATTATAAATACAAACTTACAACTAATACAGTCAAACACGCAAACTTTTGAACAGACTGCTGATGATAAGATGGATGGACATCCCCTCTTTAGTTTGGAGGACTTGGTGTCCATGGTTTCCAAAAAGAATACAAAAATTTCGGTTATTCTGATGACAGTTTTTCACTTTGCGTTAGTCTATTTTCAAATAAGCTTTTGCCCAAAAGAAGACAGCAGCATTTCTTGGTCATGTTCACATATTGCTTCTTTTTTGCATGATAGAACTTCAAACTGTATTTGTGGATGACACAGAGAATTGTTCATAGACAATGATTTCTGGCCGTGTTTCTGAGCCCAGGCTATAATTTCATTACAGAATCATGTCTATGTTTAATGCAGTGCCAACTAAGGGTCCTAGGATCTTAGGCATTCAATATTTATTTTCTCCATTTTTGATTGGACAGCAAGATTTCTCTGATTTCTCTTAATATTGTTAAGATATTATGTACTGTAGGTTATTAGATGCTTAAAGTGTTTGCAGTTTGATTTTGAGGAACATAAATTAAAAATTGTCAGTTTATCAATTTGTAGACGCAGTTTTTTTGTATATTAGTGAACCTCTTCCCATCTTTACTTCTGAGAGACTCTGCTGCTCTGAGATACTTTGTCTAGTCATGCTGATATGTGGCCAATTAATCTAATTATTTGCAAAATGTTACAGTAGCTATTTCTTTTAAGCAACACATTTTTATTTTGTATTTTTCCCTTTTTTGAGACATTTTGGAGCAAAATACCATATGTTTCCCCTCAGTTTAAACATGTTATATCTTTCTAATGTTCTCTTGTAAATAAATTATTGGTTTGCACTTCAGGTTGTAGTTTCTGCAGTTTCATTTTCATTTTTTTATTTTTCAATACCTTAACAACAGTGTAGTAGTAAAGTGACATTTTTAAAAAACATTTTTTTAATTCTAGACTGTCTACATAAGACAAATGAAAAACAATCAAGAAAACAAACAATAAAAAATAATAATAAATTAAATAATAATACATAAAATAAAAATTATGATAATTACATAAGGAAGAAGAGCATACTAATTTCCAGTGAGCAAGGAAATTTGCAAAAACAGCAAAGATCACTTGTTCTATACTTCTATAAAATCTGGGCAAAATTGTCTTGCATATTCAACCCACTTAGAATTTAATAAAACCATTTTTCTTAAGATGCAGAGAGAAAGTAATCCTTTACATCAGTGGTCCCCAACCCCCGGGTCAATTGGTACCCGGCCGCACAGAAAGAATATATAACTTACATTATTTCCGTTTTATTTATTATCTGATTCTGAATGATGTTTTATTTTGGAAAATTACTGTATTCTCTTTGCCACATCTGTCTCACATGTCTCACTCTTGATGTATATCATGATGCTTCCCTGGGTCACATGTCTTACCTACATCCACTACCTTCTTAAAGATGCTGCTCTGGCCGGTAACACATAATACATTACCGCTAAATTAAAACCCCAAGCTTGCAAAATGAACAATAAACAACACAGTGGATTTACGTTTATTATTATATTTAGAAAATGACAAAAATGCCGGTCGTATCGTTTTATTTTGTTGTATTTATCCCCCACACCTTAAAGGCCAGTCCGTGAAAACATTGTCCGATATTAAACCGGTCCGTGAAAATATTGTCCGACATTAAACCGGTCCGTGGCGCAAAAAAGGTTCGGGACCACTGCTTTACATTATATAGATATCGTTTACAATATCCATCCAATCTTGTATTGTGGGGGGGTTCAGGAAGCAACCAGCGCATTGTAAGCGCCTTTTTTTCCTGCCGATATTGTCTTGCCTGGAAATCAACTACCCTAGAAATAGAGTAGAAAACTGCAAAGGAAGGACTGTCTTAAGAATGCTTTCCACTGACTTATGAATCTTTGTCCAAAAAGGTTTTATCACTGGGCATTCCCAAAGTATATGCCATTGATCAGTTTCCTGAAATCCGCAATTTCTCCAACATTTGGTGTCACCATGTTGTCAACATGTTGTCAGAGTTAGCGCATTTTCATGTGAATTTACATACATAATTTCTCATGTGATATTAGGAATTACCCTCTTTTCCCCATCTTTTTTTTTATATAGTCAGTAGAATAAGATTTCCTTGTTCTAAGACCTTTATAAAATTTGGATAGGGCCCCCTTATTTGATCATCTTGGTAAGCACCAACAAATATCTTTGCACCTGGGTCATCAGGATCGTTTTTTTTTTTTCTTTCAAAATAATTACGTATTTGAAGGTATCTGTAAAAGTCAGATTTCTTAAGGAAGTAATCCTTCTTCAAACTTCTTTTAGGTTTCCCTTTTCTGTAATAGAGTAAAAGGTTGTTATTCCTTTTGAGACCCAAGATTTCAATCTCTAGTCCATTTTGTTGAATTCAGAGTCGTATGGACACCACTGAAATATTTGTAGGCTCAGTCTATATTCTTCTCTCACTGTAATCCAGTTTTTTAACTGAGCTTTAATCCATGGGCTTTGCAACAAATCTATAAATTGTCTCAAGTGTTTATGTATTAATATAACTTGAATTAGGGGGTCATGCATTACTGAGAGTTCAATATCTTTCCACCTAGCATTATATGCTAGATTACATATAGGTTAGACGTTTACACTGAGCTGCATAAAAGTAATCCCTACAATTGGGTAATGCCATACCTCCTCCTTCCCTTGGGAGCTGTAATATTTTATATTTGAACCTGGGTTTTTTCCCTGCCAAAGAAATCTGGAAATTATTTTATTTAATTCCGACCGTTGTTTTGAATTAATCTCAACAGGTAGTGCCTTAAATAGGTAAAGATATTGTGGAAGAATATTTATTCTTACAGATTCAATTCTGTAACTAAGACAAAGAAAAGAGATGGAGTTCCATCTGTGTATATCGCATTTAACTTTTGCCAAGAGTGGTTCAAAATTTATCTGTGCTAATGTTAAGGTTTCTTTTGGTAAATATATTCCTAAATATTTCAATGAGTTCTGATGCCAAGTTTAAAATTTCTCTCTAATACGTTTTGGGGGTATATATTAAAAGCCAATATTCATGTTTTCTGTATATTTAACTTATATCCTGCATATCTACCAACTTTTTCTGATAGGTTCATTAAAGCAGGAGATGACTTAATGGGTTCTCTTAAATAAATCTAAATATCATCAGCATATAATGCTACTTTGCGGTCTTCTCCATTCATGCAAATGCCTTTGATGTTTTCAGTTTGCCTAATTCCTTTTTGCAAGTGGCTCTATATAAATCACCAAGAATAATGGTGAAGTTGTGCACCCCTGTCTTGATCCTCGTTCTAATATTATAGTTTCTGAAAGATAACCATTTATTTTTACTCGGGCTGATGGTTTAATGTATAGTGTATGAATGCACCTAATAAAATTTTCTTGCACACCAAATCTTTCAAATAAAAACAAAGGCCAACTCACCGAGTCAAAAGCCCTACTCTAATGGAAAGCCATAATTTTTTGAGCTTGGAGACAGCAATGTTTAACTCTGTTTCTGCTATTGCAGCTAATAATGTTTGATTTTGTTCCACTGATAACTTTGGTACTTTAAGAGAATGAAGGAATTTACTAATTTCTTGCGCATCTTCTTGACATGGTTCTGTATACAGTAATTTGTAATATCTTTTACAAATGTTCTGTATTTTGTCTTGCTTATAATACAGGAAAAAACCCTATTAAATAAAACCCTATTATATGAGCAACTAATAGTACGAGCAAACAAAGATACGAGCAACCTTGCTCGCAATTTTTTACCCTATTTTGCAAGCAAATTTCGAAGGCACAAGCAAACCCACACTGTCAGTTCCCCGCTTTCGGCCGAGGGTAGCATCAGTCACTTAGTTCATCTCTTGTCGCTCGGTCGCTCTCGTTGTTCAGTGCAGCAAAAAATTTTTTAGTGTTATATTTTTATTTCACTAGAAATCTTAAAAAATGTCTCCCAAGAAAATCAGTGATGGTGCTGGGAAAAAAAAAGTAAATAGAATTACCATTGAAACCAAGAAGGAAATATTTGAAAAGTACGAGTGTGGTGTGCGTCTCACACTCGCAATCAACCACTACCACATGGGTAAGTGTTAAATTATGTTTACTGTACGGTAATTTGCGGTGTATTTGTTTGTTAAAATAGGCTACAAATACTTTTTAAGTGCAGAAATAAGCGATCGAATGTGGTTTCGGAACGGATTAAATCACTTTTACATTAATTCTTATGGGGAAAACTAGTTCGAACATATGAGCAAATGGACCTACGAGCAATATTCACGAACAAATTATGCTCGTCCAACGGGCTACTGTATAGATTTTTTTACATCTAAATACCATATTTTATATATTGTTATCTGCTTGTTGCTTTTGTAATCTCCTAGCCAGAAGTTTTGTTGATTTAGAGCCTATTACTTCATAATAATTCTGTTTTGTGAAAACCATCTTTCTTTCAGTCTCCTATGAGTATAATATATTTATTTCGTTACTAATTTTCTTTATTTTATTCAATAGAGTTGTTTTTTGTTCCCTTTTATGTTGCGTTTCCAGATCTTTCAGTTCATTGCTGAGATTAATTTTAATTGTTTTAATTATTTTTCATGGTCACAGAAGGACAAGATTCTCCCCCTTATGACTGCTTTTAATGTGTCCCATACTCTAGCTGTTGACTTCCCCTTTATATTTTTCTTCAAGGAATATTTTTATCTGCCTTGATTTGGGTTTAAAATTGTGGGTTATTTAATACACTTGTGTTTAGCCTCCACAGTGTACTGCTTGGAATATTGTGAATATGTACGGTACAAGAGAGAGAGGTGCGTGATCAGACAGGTCAGTAGATCCAATATCACAACTCTTTATTCTATGACGATCTCTTTTGAAAATAAAAAAAATCTATCCTTGAGTATACATCATGAGAATTTGAATAAAAATGTGTAATCATGACCTGATAGATAAAAGTCCCTCCAAATACCTAGTGTGCCCAATTCCACCATTAAAACATGAATTTTTCTATGTAATGATGAATTAACTTTTTTTGGTTAAGGCAAATACTACAGTCTTCACCACATATAACAATTCCTTTAGCTTCTATCATAAAGTCGAATATTCTCCTATAAAAACAAAAATCACTCCTGGGGGGGCATAGACATTACATATTGTAATTGTTGTGTCATCTATTTTCCCTGAGACTATTATATATCTTTCTTCCTTGTCCGAGATCTCTGAAAGTTGTGTGAATGACTTTTTGTGATATTAAGATTGCTATACCTCTTCTACATCCAGACTTATACGATAAGAAATATATATTTGAAAATCCCCTCCTGTTTAATTTTTTATATTCCACTGGGGTGAGATTTGTCTCTTGTAGCATTTTGTAGCAACTCTTGTAGCATCTGAGCATTTTCCCCTTTCATTTTTGACATTTGACTTCTCTTAGCCTATTTTAAAATCCTATTCACATTGAAAGTAATAAATTTAAGCATCTGTCTATTCATAATCTTCTGTCACGCTCATTGTCGTTCTACTTCTAGTAGTGACCCCTTTCTTCATTATTATGCAAAATATTAACTAGTGTTTACAAAACCAAACATTTTGTGGTTGTTGAGCTCAAAAATTCCTCTCTGTGGAGAACTGGAGACCTCTGCAGTATTTTTTGCAAGACTTTATGTAAATTTCTGTTTATGAAACCTTATTGTTTTTTTGTGACTATGTTGTTCTTGTTATTGTTTATGTTATGGGTTGCTAGACTAAAAAAAAGAAATCATCCATTTCTTTTTACATTTCTTTTTACCAACATATGCCAGTTTCTTCTCTGATATTTGTAAAAAGATGTGCTCATAATGGAGTTCTTTTTTTGGGTCAAGCTTTTGCATAGGTGTGATATAGGGCAGGCAATAAGCATTCTTAATTCAGATGCAAATTTAGTGGTTATCAACTGCAGAAGCTGATGAATAATGGGAGGTACAAAGCAGACAACCCACAAGAGGAAATGAAAGCGTGTCCCTTTTTCTGCTCTGCTGATTTCATATGTGATGTTATTATTTGCATAGAATGGCAACTTCGTTTATATGTAGTCTGAATGACCATTTTATTAGACATGGGTGGCCTTTATTAATACAAATGCTAATTAAACACTACAGGTATTAATAATAACTAAAATGTAGACAGACAGTTTGACAGCATAGGGTTTCTAATTATTGTCATGTTCTTTTGATTTTGCAAATATCTTTTCTTTAAACTTTACCTAGATCTACACAATAATGAATCAGAATCAGGTTTATTGGCCAAGTGTGTTGACACGCACAAGGAATTTGGTTCCAGTTGTTTGTGACTCTCAAAAGTACAGACATAAATAAAACCTATACATGACAAAACAGACAAGACAAGACAAAAACAGACTATACAAGACAATACAGACAATATAGACAGTATAGACAGTGTGGGTAATAAATAGGGATACAGATCAGTAATGTACATAAAGTGTGAGAGTGCATGGTAGTGCAAATGATGGTATTGTATGCCAGGTATGATAGAGAGTTTACTATAGAACTTTGTACAATATACATAGCAGCCATAGTGTGTGCAACATATACAGATAATGTGATGACTAACAGTTCTGTGTGGTACTTACAGTGAGGAAAATAAGTATTTGAACACCCTGCTATTTTGCAAGTTCTCCCACTTAGAAATCATGGAGGGGTCTGAAATTGTCATCATAGGTGCATGTCCACTGTGTGAGACATAATCTAAAAAAAAAATCCAGAAATCACAATGTATGATTTTAAAACTATTTATTTGTATGATACAGCTGCAAATAAGTATTTGAACACCTGAGAAAGTCAATGTTAATATTTGGTACAGTAGCCTTTGTTTGCAATTACAGAGGTCAAACGTTTCCTGTAGTTTTTCACCAGGTTTGCACACACTGCAGCAGGGATTTTGGCCCACTCCTCCACACAGATCTTCTCTAGATCAGTCAGGTTTCTGGCCTGTCACTGAGAAACACGGCGTTTGAGCTCCCTCCAAAGATTTTCTATTGGGTTTAGGCCTGGAGACTTGATGTGCAGTCATTCGTATAAAGGGAGAATAGCAGTGGGGAAAGGACACATCGTTGAGGAGCACCAGTGCTGACTGTCCGAATACCGGAGGTAACACCTCCCAGTCTCACCTGTTGTTTTCTGCCTGTCAGGAAGCTGGTGATCCATTGACAGATGGCAGGGGGTATAGTGAGGTTTAGGAGTTTGGAGTGGAGATTTCCCGGAATTATTGTATTGAAAGCCGAACTTAGGTCAACAAACAGAATCCGGGCATATGTTCCTGGGCAGTCAAGGTGTTGCAGAATGTAGTTTAGACCCATGTTGACTGCATCATCCACTGATCTGTTTGCTCGGTATGCAAACTGTAGGGAACCCAGCAGCTGTTCTGTCACCTTCTTTAGATGGTCCAATACCATTTTTTCAAAGGTCTTCATGACAACAGATGTTAGAGCGACAGGCCTGTAGTCATTCAGTCCAGTAATGGGGGGTTTCTTGGGGCCTGGGATGATAGTGGAGAGTTTAAAGCATGAGGGGACCTCACACAGCACCAGTGATCTGTTAAAGATATAGGTGAAGATGGGAGCCAGTTGGTCAGCACATGCTTTGAGAAAAGAGGGGGAGACACCGTCTGGGCCAGGAGATTTCCTTGTCTTCTGTCTCTGAAAGAGCCGATACACATCCTCTTCACAAATCGTGAGCGCAACTTGAGTGCTGGGAGGAGTTGTAAGAGGGGTTCCCAGAGGTGTAATGGGGGCAGACATTGGGCTGGGTTGGATGAGAGGTGTGAAGATATTGTGCTCAAACCTGCAGTAGAAGGTGTCTTTGATGCTTCAGTGGGGAGGGGTGGTCTCCTGTAGTTTGTGATATTTTGCAGGCCTTTCCACACTAATGCAGGATCGTTAGCTGAAAACCTGCTTTTCAGAGTACCGTATTTTCCGGACTATTAAGCGCACCCATATATAAGCCGCACTGAATTTGACAAAGATTTTTATTTTGAACATAAATAAGCCGCACCTGCCTATAAGCCTACATTGAAACTAATTTACACAGGCTTTAACGAAAGACAGTGTCTGTTACATGGTGTAACGGGTCAAATATGTTGTGGCTCCTTTAGGAGCAGAGCAGCATTTTGGGAATAGCCGGCCACCGCATTTTTCCCGGTATTACTGCATGTGTGCAAGGAATATGTCCTTATTATTTTCTGATGCTCATTTCTAAGTTTCTTTGACTAACCCGTAACGCTGTTGCCAAGAAAAATAAAAAAGCACGAGTTTTGGAAACCTGTCTGTGCTCATATGATTTCTGTTGCAACTGGAGTTAGCGAGCTATCCCATTACCCAGACTCAACGCGTTACAACGGCTTGTATCTAAACAGTAGCATACCAAGAAAGTCATTCTCCTTCCTTGGAAGTTTTTTCTCCCGATGCCGTGCAGCTCAGAACACAGGTGAGGTGCGTTTTTTTCGTTTCCGTTCGGAAATTTTATTGGTCTAATGTTATGTCGCTCAGTTTTTTGGCTTGAAGTTTGTGAAACCGGGAAAAACCCAGGAAAAATCCATAAATTAGCCGCTTTGTTGTTTAAGCTGCGGTGTTCAAAACGTGGCTATTCTGATGTCAGTTGGTTCCTGGTCTGCTTGTACAGTGCTTTGTCCTCTCCTCTGTGGGCATCTTCCTTGGCATGTCGAAGTTTTTTCAGTTTGGCTGTGAACCATGGCTTGTTGTTACTGAACTTGCAGAAGGTTTTGGTTGGCACACACGTTTTCACAAAAACTGATGTAGGATGTCACCGTGTCAGTCAGCTCATCCAGGCTGTCAGTTCCAGCCTCAAAGACACTCCAATCAGTGCAGTCAAAGCAGTCTTGTAGTTCCTGCTTTGCCTCACTGGTCCATCTCTTCACTGTTTTGACTACAGGCTTAGCAGATTTTAGTTTCTGCAATTACAGTACAGACCAAAAGTTTGGACACCTTCTCATTCAAAGAGTTTTCTTTATTTTCATGACTATGAAAATTGTAGATTCACACTGAAGGCATCAAAACTATGAATTAACACATGTGGAATTATATATGGAATTATATACATAACAAAAAAGTGTGAAACAACTGAAAAATGTCATATTCTAGGTTCTTCAAAGTAGCCACCTTTTGCTTTGATTACTGCTTTGCACACTCTTGGCATTCTCTTGATGAGCTTTAAGAGGTAGTCACCTGAAATGGTCTTCCAACAGTCTTGAAGGAGTTTCCCGAGAGATGCTTGGCACTTGTTGGCCCTTTTGTCTTCACTCTGCGGTCCAGCTCACCCCTAAACCATCTCGATTGGGTTCAGGTCCGGTGACTGTGGAGGCCAGGTCATCTGGCGCGGCACCCCATCACTCTCCTTCTTGGTCAAATAGCCCTTGATGCCTTCAGTGTGACTCTACAATTTTCATAGTCATGAAAATAAAGAAAACTCTTCGAATGAGAAGGTGTGTCCAAACTTTTGGTCTGTACTGTATGTTGGAATAAGATGAACCAAGCAGTGATCGGAGTTCCCTAAAGCTGCCCGGGGTACAGAGCGATATGCGTCCTTAAGAATGGTGTAGCAATGATCCAGTGTGTTTTTCTCTCTTGTTGGACAGTTAATATGTTGCCTGTATTTTGGAAGTTCAAGTGTTAGTTTTGCTCTGTTAAAGTCTCCACGGATAATAAAAAGAGAATCCAGATGTTTTTGCTCCAAGCCAGATATTTGGCTTGCCAGGTTTTGCAGTGCATCACTCACGTTGGCCTGCAGTGGGATGTAAACTCCGGTCAGAATGAATGAGGAAAATTCCCGCGGTGAGTAAAACGGTTTACAGTTTATTATCAGTGATTCCAAGTTTGGGCTGCAGTATTTATCCAGCACTGTGACATCTGTACACCAACGTTCGTGAATGTAAAAGCAGATTGCGCCGCCTTTTGTTTTGCCCGATAGCTTCATTACGTGATCCGCCGTTGTAATTGAGTGACTGAGCCAAGTTTCAGTAAAACAAAGAGCAGCGGAGCATGCACAGTCTTTGTTTGTTCCATTAAGAAGAGTCAGTTCGTCCATTTTATCGGCATTGTGCGGAGGTTCGCCAGGTGAATAGACGGGAGCGCAGTTCTAAATCCCCTCTGTCGTAGCTTCACTAGCACGCTGGCGCGCTTCCCCCGCCGGCATCTCCTCCATGTACCATAGAGAATAGCTGCTCCTCCAACTAAGATCTCCAAAAAACTTTCTGGGTTTGTAAAAACTGGTGAAAAAGTGTCTGGAGTGAACTGCCTGATGTTAAGCAGTTCTTTTTTAGTGTAAGTTATTAGGGTAGGGTAACCAAACACACAGACAATAAACAAAAATAAAGTACTAGAGAGAGTCGTGCCGAGGCTGCCATCCGCGGCACCATCCTGACTACTTACAATAGGTAAAAAGTAAACTAGTGATACTAGTGGTAAAGATGTTTTGAATAACCATTATCTTAAATAAATTCTAACCCATTAAAATGTGAATTATCAGGCTAAATTAGGTTAAAAGTAAACTTTTAAGGCCTTGAAACATTGTTTTATGTTCCTAAGCCCATGCAAAACCAGTCATTGACTTTAATTGTCTGTTTTACCTAGATTATATTATTTTATAATAAGCTATAAAAAAACTTATAAAATGGTCCATTATTTAGAGGAGAACACTCCAGGAACACAAAATAACAGAACACATGGCAAAAGAGATTCCAGTTATTCTGTTATTCCCAGGATTACGATCAGGGTGTCATTACATTTACATTTGTGGCATTTAGCAGACACCCTTGTCCAGAGCGACATACAAAAGTGCATTGATAAATCTACACTGATACACTAGATTACAAACTTTAAATAAATCAGCCGACAACTCTGTTGTAGTTTTTTAACAAGCAAACTTGGAGAGTTTTAGTTTGTGTTTTAAAAAGAGGTAGGTCTTTACAAGCAAACATGGAAAGTTTTAGTTTGTGTTTTAAAAAGAGGTAGGTCTTTACCCGTCATTTGAAGATAGCCAGGGACTCCACTGTTTGGATATCTAGGGGAAGTTCATTCCACCTCAGTGCTGAAACAGAGACGAGCCTCGACGTATACTTACCTTTTAGCCTGAGAGAAAGTGGTACCACTCAAGCAGTGCTAGAGGATCTCAGGCAGCATGGTGCAGTGCAAGGAGCGATGAGGTCTCCGAGATAAGAGGGTGCTGGTCCATTTTTGGCTGTGTAGGCAAGCATCAGTGTTTTGAATTTGATACATGCAGCTACCAGAAACCAGTGAAAGGAGTGCAGCAGTGGAGTGGTGTGGAAGAACTTGGGCAGGTTAAACACAAGTCATACAGTAGTGTTTTGGATCATTTGCAGTGGACCAATAGGGTTCAGATGTCGACCTGCCAGAAGAGAGTTGCAGTAGTCCAGTCTCAAAATTACTGAAGAGACTGAACTAGCACCTGAGCAGCCTGTGTGGACAAAACGAGCTGTGTGGTTAAATGAGCCACTTTAGCAGCATGTGAGGAGAAGAACAGCTGATTGTTCTTAGTTACCACAAGGTTGTGAGTAGTGGCTGAAAGGAAGAGCAGAGAGTTATTCAAAGTTATTCTAAGATCCTGAAAGCCGAACTTACCTGAATTACCTAGGATATAACAGTTCGGTTTCTAGGGTTGCAACAGTGCTAGGGTTGAGTTTTAGTTGATGAGCGGAAGCTGTGCTATCTGAAGGAGATAAAGAAAAGATGAGTTGAGTGTCATCAGCATAGCAGTGGTAAGAAAACCCATGTGAGGGTATGACTTTATCAAGAGAGTGGGTATAGAGGGAGAAAAGGAGAGAAACAAGTACTGAGCCTTGTGGGACACCAGTGGAGAGTCTTTGTGGGGCAGATGTAAACACCCTCCATGTTACCTGGTATGAGTGACCTTTCAGATAGGAAGCAAACCATTACCGAGCTGCTCTGCAGATACCAAGGCTCCAGAGGGTAGACAAGAGGGTCTTATGGTCATGGAGGTTGTTCTGTGAGAGATAGACAGACAGTTGGTTAAAACAGTGCATTCCAGAGATTTAGAAAGAAAGGAGAGAAGTGATACTTCTCTCCTGTAGTTGTCTGTAGTTGTAGTTGTCTGTAGTTGTCGATGTCGGATGGACCAAGAGCAGGTTTCTTCAAGATAGAAAGTTTTTTCCACTTCCTCTCTGCTGATCTGAGTTCTCGCCGATTGCTGCACAAAACTTCTGACAGCTTCTGACAGCCAGGAGGAGGAACAAGATGTCTTCTTGGGTTTAGTGGTCAGGGGGCAGAGGAGGTCCATGGTTGAGGAAAGAGAGGAGAGAAAAGTGCCAGTGGCAGAAACCAAGAGTAGAGAGGAAAAGGAGTCAGGGTCAGGAAGAGATGAAAGGGTACAAGAAGCTACAGAGGTGGAAGAGATGGAGTGGAGGTTAGGACGGATAAGAGAGAGAGAGAGAGTTTTATTTAGTTTTTAGGTAGGATAGGAAGGGTGATTGTAAAGGAAACCAGGTGATGAACAGAAAAGGTGGAGTAGCAGTCATGTCTGTAGCTGGGGTAGGGCAAGTTAAAACCAGGTCCAGGACATGTGTGTGGGACATATCCCTTGTGTGTGGAAGGGGAGCTGTTAAATGTCAAGGAGAAGGTATTCAGAAGAAAAAGAAGGCAAGATTGTTTGTCAGATGGAAGGTTGAAGTTACCAAGAACTGTCAGAGGGGTGTTGTCAGAAGGGAAGTACTGAGGAGTGTGTCCATCTCTTCTAGAGAGTCTCCAAGGGGACCAGGAGGGTGGTAGATGACAATGATGAAGAGGTTGATTTAAGAGGTAACTGAAACTGCATGGAATTCAAAAGAAGACATGGTTAGATGAGACAAAGGGAGAGGTGTGAAACACCATCCGTGAAAACAGTAAACCCGCACCACCACCTCTACCTATTTATATTGTTGAGTGAAAGAAAGCACAGGCCTATGGTACCGGGGAGCTGCGGTTCATTGAGAGAAATATGGATTCCAACATGTACTGTGACATTCTGAAGCAGAACATGATGCCCTCCCTTCCAAAACTGGTCCGAATTGCAGTTTTCCAATATAAAACCAACCCCAAACACACCACCAAGATGACAACTGCCTTGCTGAGGAAGCTGGAAGTGAAGGTGATAGAATGGCCAAGTATTTCTTCAGACCTGAACCCTATTGATCACCTCTGGGCCATCCTCAAGTGGAAGGTGGAGAAGCACTGTGTGTCTATCCAACATCCAACAAGACAGTAAATCTATACTGCTATGAAAGCTAAATATTGATTACTCTAAAGTATATCCACTTTTCTTTTCTATAGTATTGTCCCTTGAGAACATATAATAAAATGGTTGCTGAAATGTGAGGGGTGTACTCACTTTCTGAGATACTGTGTTCATACAGGTGCATTATATTGATTACATTTAGTAATCGATTAAGTTGATGTGAGTAGCCACAGTGAAACTGCGCTAAGTCTACTTTTTTGTTTATACCCCTGGCATTGTTTTTTTGGTTGTTTTCTATGAGTTTGCTCAGGTGCTTGGCCACATACCCAATTCTTGATCATTGCTGAGATGTTTCTACACCTTGACTGGAGTATACCTGTTGAATAGTTTATTAATTGAACATGACTTAGAAAGGCACACACCTCTCTATATAGGGCCTTACATGTGACAATACAGATCAGAACAAAAACCAAGCCATGAGGTAAATGGAACTGCCTGCAGAGCTCAAGAAAAGAATTCCTGCAAGGCACCGATCTGGGGAGGGCTACAAAAAAATTGCTGCTTCTCTGAGGATTCCCAAGAGCACAGTGACCCCATTAATCTCGAATGGAAGAAGTGTGATACAACCAGGACTCTTCCAAGAGCTGGTTGCTCAGCCAAACTGATCAATAAGGGCAGAAGGGCTTTAGTAAGAGAGGTAAGCAAGAACCTGATGAGATCATGTGTGGAGATTGGATTAATTTCCATAAGGACAACCATCACCCTCCATCAGGCTGGGCTTTATGGCCGAGTGGCTAGACGAAAGCCTCTCCTCAGTGCAAAACCTATGGAAACCTGTTTGGAGTCACCTGAAGGACTCTCAGACAGTGTGGGACAAGATTCTCTGATTTAATGAAACCAAGGCTGAACTGTTTGACCTCAATTCTAAACATTATGTCTGAAGGAAATTGCTTATCACCTGCCCAAAACCCATACAGCGGGAAAAATTAGTATTTGACACATCATGGCCTATAAACGCTTCTCATTACCAAGGAGGCACACAGGAATTCCCTGTGTCATTTCACTTTATTTATTATGACTCATCTTGTATATTTAAATGTTCTGATTTCTTTGTATGAATTCAATATTTGGCTTGATGGCTACATCTGGTGGAAATTTTGTGTCAATTGCCCACTTAGAAATCCCCTTACTGATAAAAAGGCTAATGTGTCAAATACTTATTTTCCTCGCTGTATGTGAAGCATGATGTTGACAGCATTATGCTATGGGGGTGTTTTTGTGCAGCAGCGACTTGGTAACTGTTTAGGTTTGAGGGAAAGCCAAATGAAGAAAAGTACAGAGATATCCACAATAAAAACACTTAATGACCTAAATCTGGGTTGACGGCTTACCTTGCTACATTACAACATCCCTAAGCACACAGCCAATTGAATGTCAACTCTGTGAATCTTCTAGAGTGGCCCAGCCAGAGCCCTGACTTGAACCCTATTAAAAAGCTCTGAAGAGACCTGCAAGTGGCTGTCCACTGACGGTCTCTATCCAACCTGACCCAGTTTGAGAGGATTTGTCATTAAGAATATATATAGTATCTCACAAAAGTGAGTAAACCCCTTTCATTTCAGCATCCATCCATTACTGTCTAAATAACTAGCAACAAAAGTTAGTACACCCTAAGTGAATGTCAAAACTGTTTCCAAAGTGTCAATATTTTGTGTGAGCCACTGTTATCCAGATACCTTAGAAACGGTACCTCTTCTACCTTTGATACAGATTACATAATCAAAGAAAATTTTTATTTACTGTGAATTTGTGTATTTTAAAGTAGACATTTCAAGCTTTCTCTACATACATTTATGTAGACAGATGACAGAGTATGAAGAGAGATGACAGAGACAGAGATGGCTGAGAGTGCACCCTGTACTTTTTTATTTTACAGAAGCACAGCGTTTTGTTTATTATTGAGTGTATATAAAAGTAGACCCTTTACAGATTCAAATGATACATTGCTGTTATCTGTACAATAATAAAAGACTGCAAAGACATTAATTAAAATTTGTTACGCCATTATGAGGCAAAATGCCACAAAATGATCCAGTGCATTTGTCGACCCCATAGGGTTAATTGCCAGATGTTTTCATTGTAAACATTGTAAAAACTGATGATACACTAGCAGACCTGAGGTGAATTAAAGTGACAGCCATTTTAAGCAGTGTAGTAACATAAGTGTGAATGGCATTAAGGTGGCTGTGCATGTGGTTGTTGTGGATTTTTGTTAAGTTTAAATATTGCTCAATGAGCTAAACCTAAGAATTGCTCAATGCAGTGTTGTGCAGTTTGTTCACTGTTGAAAAAAACAATCTCCAGTAGTGCTTCCACAGACAAGCTTGACAAAACTGGTAAAAAAAAAAAAAAATTTTTTTAAATGGAGCTCACTATTTTATCAATGCTCAAAACTGACCAGTGATAGAAAGACCAGCTTAAGACAGAGCCAGCCACCTTGATCAACCTTTTTTTTTTCTCCAGCATTGATGCGTCCTCCCCAGCATACTGCTGAAAAGAAGATTGTGCTGGTTACCATGTACAAGATCTCCAACATCTTACTGCAAAGATTAAATGATCTGAGCTTTCTCAGAAAGTAGTCTGCTTATTTCTTTTTCTGTATACAGCTTCTGAGTTGACCTTTCAGTCCAGCTTGTTGTCAAAATTGACAAATGGATCTATATGTATTAACCAGTTCAATTTCCTGACTTATGATGATAATTGTGGTCCTTTTCCTCCTGTACTACACTAATTTCTCTCTGTACTTGGCCACACTGAGAAAACATGTTTTTTCCCCACACCACTTAACATAGTATATTAGGTCCCTGTATTCCTCTTCCTGTTCATCCCTGATGCATTTGGCCAGCACAAAGTCATTAAAAATTTCTGAAGGTGGCAGAGGTCTGACATGTACTAAAGGTCTGCAGTGTAAAAGGTGAAAAGGATAGGGGGACCATTTCATGTGGTACTCCAGTGCTGCTTAGTAGGTGCTCAGACAGGCAGGAACACAAATATGCTGGGGTTTGTCTGACAGGTAGTCAGTGACCCAGAAATTCATAGACATGCCCACCTGCATGCTTTCAATTTTCTTTCTTGGCAGAAGAGATTGGATGGTATTAAAAGCACATAGAAATATGGTTGGTAGGCAAACTGCAGGGGATCTATAAAAGTGCTGATGTGAAGCCAAAAATGGTCCAGGACTAGTCTCTAAACGACCTTCATGACATTTGATGTGAGGACTATGGGTCAATATCATATCACTTGTATTAGGCATTTATACTAGAATATCTTTCACTTTCCACATCTTCCGCTCTTCATTCGTAAGTACAGTCAGCTGCTGACACTCCAGAAATTTGCACCACATTTTGGAAATCGGTTCAGTATTCCTACAGAGCTTGTGAGGCCATACAGAGGATGCAGAGATGGGCCAGAAACAAATAACAAACTGAAATTGTTCTTCAGTAGGTTCAGCATTACACCCCTCTCCTCCCCTCTCTCTTTATCACCACAATCACCATTGTTCCCCAACTTCGCCAAAGATAAAACCAAACACCCGGTCATGATTATCAATTTTCCCCTGCTTACCTCACAATGGCTTACCACCCCATCCCACTGTCGCCTTCTCCAGATGTTGTCATTATGAATATACATCATATTACATACCTTTCTAACACTAACACTGTAAACCTATTATATATTGTTTTATTTCTTAGTGAATCTAAGATAGGCCAAAAGTTTGTAATGCTAGGGGAGAGTAATGCTTAATTTGACTAAACATTTAGTTTGAATAAAGCTAAATATTTCATAATATTTATTTATTTTTTTTTGGTGTTGAATGAATCAGAAAGTTATAGCATATAATTAAAGCACGTTATCTTTGGGGGGAAAAAAAAAAAAGCAAGACATTTGAAAAATAATATGAATTGAATATAAAATTTCATGATAACCGTATGTCTGAGAAATATATTTCTCTATTTAAGAAAATAATATTCAAATAATAATCTGACTATTTAGCAATTGGAATCTGTGTGTGGCAAACTCCAAAAATATACAGGAATTAAAAAAGTAGAAGAAATGTATTTAAAAAGAACGTCTCTAGGTTACGTATGTAACCCTAGTTCCCTAAGGGGGGGAAACTAAACGTATTCCATCACACCATGCTGACCAGTCCCTGCCTAGTGTGTCTGGGAATCACCAGCATGCAGGACAGAGGAGCTGGGAGTGGCTCTGATGTCAAGGTTGTAAAACCTGACAAAGGTCAAAGGCCATACTCCAGGTCGAATGAGCCTTGACTCCGAAAGGAGTGGGAAGACCAGAGGACTCATAACCAGAGGAAATCGCATCCACTATCCATCAGCTGAGAGTCTGCTTATTTCCCGGAAAAAACTTTCCTATGAGGGCCATAGCGGACAAACAGCTGCTCCGACTTCCTTCAAGGACTCCTCCTGTGGGGGTACGTATCCAGTGCTCGCACTGGACACAGTTGATTTTGCTTTTCCTGGTCTGGAGATAGGAGGGGAGGAGTGCATAATGCATGCATCATGACAGGTCGTGGCGAAACCGTAGGGATCTTAGCTATATACCCAGCTCTAGGGTAGAGGAAAGCACTGGCCATGCTAGGGGTAAACTCCAGGAGAGACTGGGCCACAGACAGGGCAAGTAGGTCCCAGATCCTTTTAAGGGAGGATATCACCAAAAGGAAGGCAGTCTTAACCAACAGGTACCTAAGGGCCACCTCGGCCAAAGGCTCAAAGAGGGGCTCAGATCGAGCCGCCAACACGATGGCCAAATCCCACACAGGCACTCTGGATCGTATCCTGGGCCTCATCCTCCAGGTGCCGCACAGGAAACGTGTCACGAGAGGGTTTTTCTCTAGCGACTACCCCAGTACAGTAAGCTGCAATAGCGGACACGTAAACCTCCAATGAAAACCTCCAATGAAAGCGCATTCTTCCCTGCGTCCAGTCTTAATCCCAGCTCCTCCATGCAGGTGAGAATGACATCTCAATGCTGGACCACCTGAAGCTCTGATCGACCTAATACCAACCAGTCGTCGATATAGTTCAGAATGCAGATGCCCTGAAGCCATAGTGGGGCTAGAGCATCAGGCCAAAGGAAAGGACCCGATTTTGGTAAGCTTCGCCCCCAAAAGCAAACCTTAGGAACCTCCTGTGAGCAGGAAGGATGGCTATGTGGAAATCACCATTCCTTAGATCTATTGTGACAAACTAGTCCTCGGACTTGATTTGCGACACTTGGCCGTAATAGCCTGACTCTCTGACTGAGGGAGGAACCAATTTGATGGCCCCTTTCCTCAGGAGGGTGCGTACTTCTTGCTCCAGGACCAGAGCCTGCTTGGGTCCCACCAGGGTGAGAACCAGGGAGGAGAGGACCTGAATTGAATCGAGTGGTTCCTCTCTATTGTATGCAGGACCCACTGAGATACAATTGGCAGCTCTTTCCAAGCTGCCAGAAAATCCCTCAAGGGAACCAGCCTTTCGACGCTGGCTTCTGACGCTCAAAGAACAGCTGGAGCAGTGCACTGCAGCCGTTGGAGCCTCCTGAGAGGTGGTGGGTCTCCTCCATCTGAAGGGAGACACCCGCTGGAGGGAGGTTGTGCCCCAAAGCATGTCCTGTGACGCAGGAAACGCTCATTCAGCTTGCTGGGAGTGCGTTGCTTCCGCTTTTCATCGGGCCAAGCTATCTCCCTCGAACAGCACAGGCTGCGAGGAGTCAGTTGGCTCACTAGCATCTGAAAAATCTCTCTCCTCCGAGGAGGACATTGGGAGCACCAAATTACACCTGCCGGAAGAAGGAACCGCCGAAGCGGTGCTTTCCCCGGGGAGTGGGCGCTCGGCCCTGCAGGAGAGCCTGGAGAGGACTCCTCCATCTCCATGCCTTCTGCTAGGTCGGCCTGCGAGCCCTGCGACCACCTCAGCGAGAGCGGGACCTGAATCGCAAGGAGAGTGCTCTCCGGGAGCGCATAGCTGCACGGCTAAAAATGCTAACAGTTGACTCTCTGGAGAGCTGAATAAGCATGCTCCTAAGCTAAGCAAACAACACATTGGCTGTGTGTATCAGCCCCACCCCCCCACCCCGAATGAAGCGGGGCAAGAAGGAACACACAGTCGGAATTCTGCTTGCATTTAAAGCTCATGGCTGCACAGATTCACACACAAGTACTTACCAGAACAACAGAAGCTAATGTCGCTACCATCACTTTTGTAGCTTCCTGGTGACGTCACGACTTGCCTATTGGGCGGATTTTACAAGTGATTTAGAGTGTGGACAACACGGGGCATTCCCAAAGCATGTTTGATGCAGCTCGAGTTCCTGAAAGGGAACTATTGATTGTAAATACATTTTATTGTGACATCTTTAGTGTTAGATGCTGAAATTAAGCTAATTTGTTCTGCTTTCACTCGAGTGTGTCAAGTTCGTAAAAAAGTTTAGTGTGCTTCATGGCAAGTTAGCTCATTCTTTTATCTTAGACAATATGTCTGTGGTGAGATTGTGTATTTCCATGCAGTGTTCTTTTTGCAATTGCCAGGCCTTTCACCTCAGTTGCATAACCTTAATCCACAAGCCCAAAAATGCTAGGCAGAAAATCATTATTTTTAGACACTATCTATTTCATAGCCATTGTACATGTACATTTTAATATGTTTGAGTGGAAAATTATATAAACTTGAGTGGTTAAGTAATCACAAAGTTCTATATGGGCTCATGTAATCCTATATTTGATTATATCAAGGATGAAGAGGAAGCTGATTGTGATAATGTCTTGTTAAGAACGCACAAATTAAACTGAAAAACCAAAACTGAAGCAGACATGATATCTGATAGGTTCTGTTTCTTTTTAGAACTTCTGCTTCTTGTTTATTTTTACTTTATTGTTTACTTTAGCACTTAAAAAAGGTGTGGTTAGTGTGATGTAGCCCATCCACCATTCACATGCTGAGATGCTTTCTGCTAACCAGTAAACAGTAATAAAATGCATAGCTTAATATTAACAATATACACTTCTCAGAAAAATGTAGGTAACAATTAAATCACACAATAGGTCTAAATGAACAAAATATTCAGGTTGAAAATCTTTACTTATGTAAATTGTGTACTTGTGAGAACAAAATGTGACTATGGTCAGTGCTTATCACACCAAAGTAAAAAAAAAAAAAAACATTTACTACAGGCTGATCCAATTTGTATGAATTTTATCATAACATATATTGTCAGTGGTATTATTGCCATCATGTGCATCTATTTACTCTGACAAAGTCTAGACTTGCTTCTGATGAGATGATGTATGGTTCCAGAGGTTCTTAATTGGAATCAGGTCACTAGCATAAATGGCCAGGCATTGATATGCACCAGTAGGAACCCAGGACCCACTACATCAGTGTAAGGTCTGACAATGGCTCTATGGATTTAACCCCAGTACCTAATAGCATTAAGGTTGTAAGCAACTACATGTTAGCTTGTTTAACACTGCTTGTAAAATACTTTTAGCATTTTTGCCTTTTAACAAATCTGTCGGTTAACTTAATTTTCATTAATAATATTATACATTAATAAAATTGTTATTGTTCATAATTTTTAACAGGTTACAGTTGCAAATATTATTGTACATTTATAATTTATGTAAAAAAAATATATTGCCAAGTATGCAATAAAATCATAAAATCATGCAGAATACGAAGGCAGACTCGGTATAAAAAATAAATAATGCCTAGTCGAATAGTTGATTTTTATCCCATCCACTGATTATTTTCTTTGTTTGTTTTTTGGTCCAAATATCCAGACCCAATTTTCATCATATTAATTAATTGTCTTTGCATGTATTTTGCATCCCAAGAATTATTTTAGCAGCTCACATTTACCGAGCAATCTTTACAGCAAAAATATTATATTAGCTTTCATATGCAAATGAATTTTAAAACTTGCACAGGCATAACAGCAATATAAGCAGAAAGGAATGGCCAACCATTTCAAACTCTGGTCGGTCTGGTGTGTGTGTGTGTGTGTGTGTGTGTGTGTATGTGTGTGTGTGTGTGTGTGTGTGTGTGTGTGTGTGTGTGTGTGAGATTTTAAACACTTGTGGTAACATGCATGTTAAGTAGACGAGCAGCTGGTCTGCCAGATGTTTTTTCTTATGTCACATGGAGGACCTTCAATCTCATACCTCCTCTCCTCCCGAGACTGGCAGTTTCATCCTTTAGTTCTTAGCTTCTTTAAGTTCTTCCAGCTTCCTGTCCATATGCTGTAATAATACATTACATATACATATGCAAATAAAATATTTACATACCAATTTACATAATGTTCATTGAATAATAATTAATTTTCTTTACCTCTTTTAAAACTTATTCAAATACCACTGTTACATATAAGAACTGAAATCCAGAAATTATTCTCTGTTCTATGTGATAATTGTGTATGTTATGACCTTTGATTTTCTATCATTTTGTCTTATTACCTCCTTTGTCTAGCTAGCATTCTAATGACCAATAGCTTTGCTGAAATCCCTTTTGATAGCTGTTAAATGGTGTTGCCTGGCAGTAGGCAAAGGGGATGGCACATCTGTAATGTTACAAATTCAAATCTCATGGCTACAGCCACACTGTTCTGTAAAGGGGGATTACTCTGTAGATGGAGAGCACATGCAGAGGTATAAAATCGCAGAATGGAAGGGAAATGTGGCAATTTAAAAAAGTCTCACATTTGTCCCATAATGGTGGCTACATACAGTGGAGGTAAAGAAACAGGTTTTTGCTATGTAAAAAAATTACTCCAAGATAATGTTGCCAGATATTTTTCTTCCACTAATGGGTTTGACAGTGTTGAGAGTTAATGGAAGAAAAGCTTTAAGGTATATGACCCATCAGTGGTTGTTGTGCATTGGAGCTTTCTTTGACATGAATGATTTACTAACTAAAGTCTTCCCCAAATTCAGCAAATGGCTTTGGGTTTTTAGATTGTAGCTGTTTTTTTGTTAACAGTTCACTTTTTAAAAGACAACGTTGAAAGACAGATAAATAAATAAAGAATAACATACATCATTTAATAACATGCCCAAAATAATCTATACCACAGAATGTTAAAAGTGGCGATGTACTCTTCTCTCGATCTGCCATCCGCTGAACCTCAGTTGCTCTTATGTATCTTCTACATTTTGCACACTTACAGATGTGTGAAGAGACTATGCTTCTGCATCCTAAGATCCATTTTTAATTTGCATGCAACTCATTCCTGGTCATATCTCTTCCTTAGTGATGTACATGCTCTTGATGCAGTTTAACAAGCAGGGTTCACTCATTAGATTTCTTCAGAAGGATTACACACTTTACATCATGAGGCAAATTCGATTGAGAGAGCCACCCTGAGGACACCATTCTTGTCCAAAAAGGAATGTAACTGACACAAACTGTTGTGCTTGCTAAGGGTGCCTTTGTTCTGGAGCTTTCCGGAATTCTCTGGCAAAACTATTGAGTCTGGTGACAGCCCCTACTACTATGGACCAGTTCGAAGATTTTGTGAAGCAGTTCTTTATTCAATTCACTTAATTTATCTTTACTGTGAAAACGTGGGCTTTCCTAAGCTCATGATCAGTTATTTCTATTGCCCCCACAGTTTCCTCATTGTGCAGTGGATTTCTTTGCCATAGAATTAGAGTTTTACAGCTGAACCACACTCCGCCCGCTTGAGGCGTGGTCAGCAGGATTATTTTCGAAATTGTTCAGGGGATGTACTGGATTTTGTGTGTTGAATTCAGTTGGCTACGAACATATGAAATCTCTTAGTATTGATTATCTCTTGGTATTGGCTTGGTATTGTCTCTTGGTATTGGTTCCAGAAAGGTCCATTCCAGAGCTGTTTCCACAGTTTGTTTCCTAATGGATATGCTAACCATTCGCTGGAATAAACTCTAATGTGAAAATCACTGGCAGTGCCAGTACTTTCTTAGGTAATACAGCTTTTTGCTCTTCGGAATGCAGGAGAGCTGCCAGTCCTTGAATTTCAGAGGGTCTTTCATAAATAATGCTGGTTCTTGTGTTGAAAGCCAGTTGGCACTAATAACTTCTGCTAGCTTGCTGACCAAATCAGGGCTGTTTGCAAAGGAGGTACAAGCATTGCAGCTGGTAGAGCTTGATATGCCTATTGCAAAGATTGTGAATCATGACTACAGGGAGTGCAGAATTATTAGGCAATGAGTATTTTGACCACATCATCCTCGTTATGCATGTTGTCTTACTCCAAGCTGTATAGGCTGGAAAGCCTACTACCAATTAAGCATATTAGGTGATGTGCATCTCTGTAATGAGAAGGGGTGTGGTCTAATGACATCAACACCCTATATCAGGTGTGCATAATTATTAGGCAACTTCCTTTCCTTTGGCAAAATGGGTCAAAAGAAGGACTTGACAGGCTCAGAAAAGTCAAAAATAGTGAGATATATTGCAGAGGGATGCAGCAGTCTTAAAATAGCCAAGCTTCTGAAGCGTGATCATCGAACAATCAAGCGTTTCATTCAAAATAGTCAACAGGGTCGCAAGAAGCGTGTGGAAAAACCAAGGCGCAAAATAACTGCCCGTGAACTGAGAAAAGTCAAGCGTGCAGCTGCCAAGATGCCACTTGCCACCAGTTTGGCCATATTTCAGAGCTGCAACATCACTGAGTGCCCAAAAGCACAAGGTGTGCAATACTCAGAGACATGGCCAAGGTAAGAAAGGCAGAAAGTCGACCACCACTGAACAAGACACACAAGCTGAAACGTCAAGACTGGGCCAAGAAATATCTCAAGACTGATTTTCTAAGGTTTTATGGACTGATGAAATGAGAGTGAGTCTTGATGGGCCAGATGGATGGGCCCGTGGCTGGATTGGTAAAGGGCAGAGAGCTCCAGTCCGACTCAGACGCCAGCAAGGTGGAGGTGGAGTACTGGTTTGGGCTGGTATCATCAAAGATGAGCTTGTGGGGCCTTTTCGGGTTGAGGATGGAGTCAAGCTGAACTCCCAGTCCTACTGCCAGTTTCTGGAAGACACCTTCTTCAAGCAGTGGTACAGGAAGAAGTCTGCATCCTTCAAGAAAAACATGATTTTCATGCAGGACAATGCTCCATCACACACGCCCAAGTACTCCACAGCGTGGCTGGCAAGAAAGGGTATAAAGAAGAAAATCTAATGATATGGCCTCCTTGTTCACCTGATCTGAACCCCATTGAGAACCTGTGGTCCATCATCAAATGTGCGATTTACAAGGAGGAAAACAGTACACCTCTCTGAACAGTGTCTGGGAGGCTGTGGTTGCTGCTGCACGCAATGTTGATGGTGAACAGATCAAAACACTGACAGAATCCATGGATGGCAGGCTTTTGAGTGTCCTTGCAAAGAAAGGTGGCTATATTGGTCACTGATTTGTTTTGTTTGGTTTTGAATGTCAGAAATGTATATTTGTGAATGTTGAGATGTTATATTGGTTTCACTGGTAAAATAAATAATTGAAATGGGTATGAATTTGTTTTTGTTGTTGCCTAATAATTATGCACAGTAATAGTCACCTGCACACACAGATATCCCCCTAAAATAGCTAAAACTAAAAACTACTTCCAAAAATATTCAGCTTTGATATTAATGAGTTTTTTGTGTTCATTGAGAACATGGTTGTTGTTCAAATTAAATCCTCAAATAAAATTAATCCTCAAAAATACAACTTGCCTAATAATTCTGCACTCCCTGTATGACTAGCAACTGGGAAGATTTGTTAAATAATTGGGGGACTTGAGACTTGAGTGTTTTTGTCAGGGTTGGCAGATTTTGAGAGATAAATGTAGGTTTCGGGGCTTAAAGGACATAGGCTGTGACTGGCAAAGATTCCAGATCAAAATTTTCTTTAGCTTGATCATTTCAATTAAATTAAATTAATTTTTATTTGCATAGTGTTTTTAACAATGAACATTGTCTCAAAGCAGCTTTACACAGATAATGTGGTGATTAATGATGTTCTTTATAAGTAATTTTGTCCCTGATGAGCAAGCCGGTGGCGACTGTGGCAAGGAAAATCTCCCCGAGATGGCATAAGGAAGAAACCTTGAGAAGAACCAGATTCAAGAGGGAACCCATCCTTATCTGGGTTGCACCGAATGTCCATTTATAGCAGATATACAATGTTGCGGGGTACAGTGATGATGATCAAAAGCGAAAAATAGTCCTGAGTCAATGTAGCAGACTGTTGACATTACCTACAGTCCAATCCATTCTCAAAGCGCCAGTTCGTACTCCGGAACCACCCAAGGCGTTGATGAGAAACCGTCCCAAGCTGCACAGAGTGGCCTCCAGTTGAAGACAACACTATCCAGAGGCAGGCCTGGACGAAGTGGGAAGATCCACGGAGGGGAGAGGGGTAGGAACAGTGATCACTGGAACCTCAGGAGAGGTTTAAACTCGACCGAGAGAGTTTGTTTAACTCGACCGAGAGAGAGAGCGCGAGAGAGAGAAAGAGAGAGAGAGAAGAGGGGTGACAGGAAGAGAAGGAATGAATCATTATGCGTCTTTATTGTTGTATGAAAGTTAATATCACTGTGCAGTTTGGACTCCGGCAAGACTCGCTATGGCAGCATAATTAAAAGGGAGAACCAGAAGGTAACACCAACATGAGGGATCTCTGGGATAAGAGACGAGCCACCACATCACCGTTAACAAACCCGAGTGAACGTGTGAGAGTGAGGGGACGACAGCATACAAATATCCAAGTTCACCAAACACTCTATATCTATGTTCCCTCCAGATCTGTGCCTTTACCTAAGAGAAAAACTACTGATAAAAGGCTTGACTAAATAGATATGTTTTCAACCTCAACTTGAACACTGAGACTGTGTCTGCGTCCCGAACACTGATTGGAAGGCTGTTCCATAACTGTGGGGCTTTATAAGAGAAAGATCTGCCCCCTGCTGTAGTCTTCATTATTTGAGGAACCAACAAATAGCCTGCACCTTTTGATCTAAGTAGGCATGGAGGATCATACTGTACTGTGGTGTGAGACTGTTAAGTGCTTTATATGTCAGTATTTGATTGGGAGCCAGTGTAGACTGATTAAAATAGGAGTGATGTGCTCATATTTTCTAGATCTAGTGAGGACTCTTGCTGCTGCATTCTGAACTAACTTGAAGCCTATTTATGCACTTACTCACACACCCAGACAGTAAAGCGTTACAGTAGTCTAATCTAGATGTAACAAAAGCATGAACAAATTTTTCTGCATCCTGTAATGACAGAGGTTGATAAACTCTTATTTGAGCTTTTTCAGCATTTAACTTTATTTCTTCCAAACATTTGAGCTTTCTGCACTTGTCTTGATTTGCTTGTTGTCTAGCCATGTCCTCAGACTCAAATTGTGCCAAAGATTGTCTGTTTTCAACCTCTAGCCTTTGAAGTTCTGCTGCTTCCTTTTCTTGTTCTTCCAACGCTTGTTTAGTCTGGGATTAATCCAACATCTGGAAAAGATTCTATCTCCATATCCACTGTGTGTCACTCCAGAGCCTTTGAGCCTTTTGGTTAATGAATCCTATAAGTGATAGGCATGTATTAACTCTGCATCGCACATTTGGTTTAGAAGCGTGTACTTGATGCAACTCTTCAGAAATTGTCTTTACCTCATAACAGGTGCTTTCTATGTGCTTTCTATGTTCACAATCATTTATTTAATCTTGGGAGGCTCTATCAGACAACATTTCCTTGTCTAATCTTGCATAATTCTTGAATTTCTCATAGAAGATTTCTGTACTGCAGTTTTATACCGTTCAAACTTTTTTTTTTTTTTTACGTTTTTCAACAGGTGATATCACCCAAATGAGGATGGGTTCACCTTTTGAGTCTGGTTCCTCTTAAGGTTTCTTCCTCATAACATTTAAGGGTTTTTTCTTGCCACAGCCACCCCAGGTCTGCTGATCAGGGATAAAGACACATCATTTACCTTAGTTCTTAAATTCTGTAAAGCTGCTTTGAGACAATGTCCATTGTAAAAAGCGCTATAGAAATAAACTTTACTTGATTTAATTTAGCAGTTTTCCAGTGGGCTTCATCATTTGAGTTTTTTAAATGTTGAAAAGAATTTAAAAAAATTTAAAGCTACAGTGGTTCTAAATGTGAATAATCAGGTCGATAATAACTGTGTGAGTTTCTTAACAACTGTAGAATGTGTTAAATCTGAATTTTCTGAATACAGACCTTAATATAGTATTCCTTCAAGCTTACTCTTGAAATTTACACTTGAAATTTCCTTCA